>NW_026516612.1:0-11528 GCF_025602895.1 Polychytrium aggregatum
TCGTCTGTCGACGAGAAGACTGCGCCCAATCGCTCCTTAACAACGCCCCTCCTCCCCCCCTATTCCTTTCTCTCTCCCTTGCCTGGCTGGGGCCGTCTAATCGATAATGTATGACCCCTAAATGCACGAAATACAAATCTATGAAAAAAGAAAGATGGCCCGAACAATTGATGCTGGCCACGACCATGTCACCGCAGCCCAAGCGGAAGCAATGGCTGTGCATGCGACAAGGGGGGTGCGATGATGTGATGGATATGGGAGAGGTGGTGGTGGAGGGAGGGAAATCAATCACTCGACACTTTCACCATCGTCAATGCATCATCATCATCGATGCATCCATCATTGATCGCACAAGAATGCGATTTCAACTTCCAAAGGAGACGAGGTGTGGCCCCCTCGACTTCGAAAGCCGCATGTTTCGGTTTTTGTTGGACTTTGCGCTATATTACTGGAAGTAAGATTGTGTGTATGGCTGCAAGGAAGCTGGGTTGCATCCGTAATACTGGGGGGCGGGCGGGGGGGATAGAGGAGCGGCAGGGCGGGATCGCTTATTCGTGCTTATGGGCATATCCCTGGGGATGCGACTGGTGGAACTTCCAGGCCGTGGCCACGATCTTGTCGATCGAATCGTACTGGCGCACCTGTGACAGAGCGCAGCAAGGCCGCCGATGACTCTGCCAACTCCGCTCCGCAGCCTCGTCCGCAGGCATCCGCACCTTCCGCAGCCACGCCCGCCGACCGCAGGCACCAGCTCACCGCCTGCGGACCGCGAGAGGAGGGTCGATAAATAGGATGCCCTTGAGCTTAACAAATAAACTCCAGGCAGACAACGCCAGTAAAACCAGTCCCAGCCCGATCCCAGTTCAGTCCCAGCCCAGGTCCAGTCCCAGCCCAGTTCCCATCCCCGTTACAGTTTGTCTGCCTCCTCTCATCATGAACCCCGAAGGCCACCCCGATGGAAACGCCGACAACATGAATCAAGTCCTCGCGGCATACAACCACCTTCGCGATCAATTCACCCAGCTGCAGGCCCACATGGCCGCTCTGCAACAGGCCCAAGCTGCAGCCAATAACCTTGCCCAGTTCCAGGCGCATGCCGTCCACAACGACCGAGAACCTAGAGTCGCTGACCCCGCCTTCTTTTCGGGCCGCCGTTCGGAATCTAGAAGCTTCGTCAATCAACTCCGACTTGTGTTTTCCATGCAAGCCCAACGATACAATACCGACCGAATTCAGGTCATGTATGCCGCCAGCTTCCTTAGGGAGACTGCCGCCGCATGGTTTGCTCCGATCCTGGAGAGAAACGACCCAACTGTCCTCGAGAACTTTGAAGAGTTCATTAGGAGATTCAACGCCTCCTTCGGAGACCCGGACCGTACCAAATCCGCGGAGAGGGCGATCGATGCCCTCGTCCAAAGGGGACGCTCCGCTGCAGCATATATTGCGGAGTTTCGCCGCCTCGCCGTAGACACCAACTGGAACGAGGCCGCCCTGCGTCACGCCCTCCGTCGTGGACTCAACTCAGAAGTTAAGGACGAGTTGGCCAAGTCCAGGGAGCCCGACGAGTTCGAGGAATGGGTAAACCATATTATCAGCATTGATGCCCGACTCTTTGAACGCCGAAGGGAGCAACGCACCGAACGTCGCCCCTCGCACCCCGAACCCAGACAGCTTCACAGGGCCGCCCCCACCTCACACCATGCGTCTCAGATAACACCGATGGAGGTGGATGCCCTCCGAGGACAAGAACCATCGGGTCATGCCAGCCAAGTTAAGCTTACGCAAGAAGAGCGCGACAGGCGCCGTAAGCTTGGCCTCTGTATGTATTGCTCTGCAAAGGGGCACTATGCCAAGAACTGCCCCGAGAAGCAGGGTTTTCGCTGAGTCCGACGGTTGCTACAGGAGTACCGTCGGACCCACCTCACCTAGAACCTCCTGACCCTCCGTGTCTCTCAAGCGGACACATTAGTAGTCTTACCAATAACGGGGCACCACTCAGCCTCGAAACCCAAGCCTTGTGTTGCTATGGGAGCACTAGCTTCCAAATGGTTGCTTTCATCGACTCCGGGTCACAATTGAATTGTATAGACATTGACGTAGCTGCCAAACACCGACTTCCCCTTCGTCGCCTCGAGCATCCAATCCAAGGTTACGCCGTGGATGGGAAGCTCCTCGCTTCAGGCCACATCACAGATGAGACCGAGCCGCTCGCAATGACCATCAATGGTCACCGTGAGGTGATCAGCTTCAAGTTGATTCAATCCCCGTATCACGAACTCATCCTGGGATACCCCTGGCTGAAAACCCACGAGCCTAATATCAGCTGGGCTACGCGGGATATACGCTTTGACTCCCCTCACTGCCTGTAACGTCCACTACTGGGACGTTGGGGCAAGACGGGGAGGGAGGGGGTACAAGACAAGACAGGACGGGGCAGAACAGGGCGGTGCTAGGCTACTCTAGCGGACGGGTGAGCTCGGGGAGCACTTACGTTTATTCACGATAAAACCGAACTCCAGACAAACGGGGGGAACGGGGGCAACCCGCAGGTATACCCTGCGGTGGCCTGCCTGCGGTGCGTGAAAACGCAAAGCGCAGCACAGGTCACGACCCACTGCGCCGCGCAGTACGCGCAGTACGCGCAGCACAGCGTCGGAGATACCATCTCCTACACTCCCACACTTAAGAAGGCTTCCTGCGAGGAGCCCTGCGTGTGCTCTTTATTTGGGGCTCCTCGAGGTGTTTACCGTATTTACTCAGCTCCTCGGGTGCATGGGACAAGTCCTCCAGTGTTTGCCATGTGTTGCCCGAGTGTGGGTAACCAACCCACTTGACATAAAACCGAAGTGACCCATCAGCCACTTTCTTGTGCCTCACGATCCTTTCGACTTCATATTCTTGAGTATAGTATTGTCCGAGGTCGTCTTCCAGTGGTGCGTCGTCCGGGACACCTTCGTCGGCGTCGGGGAACTGTGCTGGACTGCGGGTCGTGTGGCGACGCAGCTTGGACACATGGAAGACAGGATGGAGCTTGCTTCCAGGTGGCAAGTCCAACAGGTAGTTGAGGGGACTGGGTCGGGCCGCTATCTTGAACGGTCCTCGGTACTTGGGCAACAACTTCTTTGACTGGGCTTCGGGGACCTTGATGTTGTCGGCGTCCAGGTAGACAAGGTCTCCAACTTCAAAGGAGACATCCTGGTGTCGGCGGTCGTAGTACTTCGCCATCACTTGTTGCGCATCCGTGAGCGCGTCGGCGATCATCTTGTGTCGGACTTGATGATCTTTGACAAAGGCACTTGGTTTGGGAGGCAATCCAGCCGTGGACTCGGTCAGTGTCAAGGAGGTGGGAACATCAGGCTGGAATCCGTAGAGCGCCTCAAAGGGGCTCAAGCCAGTTGTGCTCGACTTGGCGGTGTTGTATGCAAACTCTGCATGACTCAGCTGTATGTCCCAGTCGTCTTGGCTGGTCGAGGCGTATGTCCTCAGGTATTGCTCGAGGGTGCGGATCGTCCGCTCGGACTGTCCATCCGTTTGTTGGTGGTGCGAGGTTGACATGTTCAGCTTGGTGCCGAGATGGTCGAACAGACTTGTCCAAAACAAGGAGGTGAATCGGGGGTCTCGATCACTGACGATGGACTTTGGGAGGCCGTGGTGCTTGAACACATGCTTGAAGAACAGCAGTGCAAGGTCAGGCGCGGAGCATGTCGTCTGGCACGGCACAAAGTGTGCCATCTTGCTGAACCTGTCGACAAAGACAGCGATTGCATCGTGGTCCAACTTGGTCGTCGGTAGATGCGTGATGAGATCCATGGACATGCTGGTCCAGGGGCGGTCGGGAACAGGCAGGGGTTGCAGCAATCCTTGCTCTCGGGTCGTGCGTGACTTGACCATCTTGCAGGTATGGCAGGACTCGATGTACTTCTCGACGGTGCGCTTCATTCCAGGCCAGTATGCGACTTTGGCCAGTCGGTCGTATGTCTTCTCGACTCCAAAGTGTCCAGCGAGGGGCGAGTCGTGGACCTCTTGGAGCAACTTGGTCTTCAACGACGGAATGTCCGGCACACAGACACGGCTGTCCTTCTTCAGGAGGAGCAGGCCATCACGCACTGTGTACTCGGATGATTCGTCGTCCTTGGGGAGCTTAGACACCTTTCGGAACAGTTCTCCGAACTGTTTGTCGTTGGCGATGTTGTCTCGGACAACATCCAGCATCGTGTTGTCGACACTGACAGTCGACTCGTACAGTGACGCCAATTGGTAGTCGGGGCGTCGGGACAGTGCGTCAGGCACCACATTGAGTTTGCCTTTCTGGTATACAACCTCGTAGTTGTACTCGGCGAGGAACTCCATCCATCGCGCTTGGCGTCGGCTCAGGTTCTTCTTGGTGTCGAGGTAACGCAGTGACTGGTGGTCCGTCACAATCTTGAAGGGCTTGGCGGTACCGTGGAGGTACACTCGGAACTTCTGCAGCGCGTAGATGATCGCAAGCTGCTCCTTCTCGTGCACGGGATAGTTGATCTCGTGTTGGGACAGTTTGCGCGACTCGAAGGCAACGGGCCTTCCCTCCTGCATCAAAACAGCTCCCACCGCAAAGTCGGAGGCGTCGGTGTGCACGGAGACATCCGTGTTCGGGTCGAACACAGCGAGGACAGGAGCGTTCGTCAAGGCGTGCTTGAGGGTCTCGAACGCTTGGCGTTGTGGGTGGTCCCACACGAAGGGGCACTCTTTGCGGAGTAGGTCTGTGAGTGGACCGGCAGTGCGCGCCAGATCGGGGATGAATCGGCGGTAGTAGTTGACGAGACCGAGAAACGACTGCACGTCAGAGACGCATGCGAGCGGCGGCCACTCGACCACAGACTTGACCTTGGCGGGGTCGACTTCGATTCCTCTTCCTGAGACAACGTGTCCCAGGAACGGGACTTGATTCTTGAAGAACTCACACTTGGACAGTTTGGCATACAACTTGTGCTCGCGTAGCTTGGCCAGCACGCGGGCGACATGACCTTCATGGGTCGCTTCATCCTTGCTGTACACAAGGATATCATCCAGGTACACGATGACAGAGTTGTCGAGCTCTTGGCGGAACACATCGTTCATCAGCTGCATGAACGTGGCAGGTGCGTTCGTCAATCCGAACGGCAGCACTAGGAACTCGTACAGTCCGTAGCGAGTCCTGAAGGCGGTCTTGTGGACATCATCCTCGTGGATGCGGATCTGATGGTAGCCTGAGCGGAGGTCTATCTTGCTAAAGACCTTTGCTCCACTCAGACGATCCATCAACTCGTCGATCCTGGGCAACGGGTAGGTGTTCTTGATGGTCTGTTTGTTTAGTGCGCGATAGTCGACGCACATCCTGAGATCACCTTCTTTCTTCTTGACAAAGAGCACTGGTGCACCATACGGTGACTGGCTCGGGCGGATGAACCCATGGGCGAGGAGGTCATCCAACTGGCGCTTGAGTTCGTCCATCTCCGTCAGCGACAGTTGGTACGTCGGTCTTGACGGAGGCGACGAGCCTGGTTCGATGTCGATGCGATGATCGACGGTGCGTTGGGGTGGCAGGCATTGTGGCAACTGGTCGGGGAATACGTCCTTGTACTCGTCGAGCAGCTTGGTCACCACAGGCGGGGGACCGGGACCGGCTTGGTCGGTGTCGTCGACCTCACGCACGACACAGAGGAACGACGTGTCCTTCTTGATCAGCCTCTTGAATTGCATGGCTGAGAGGAGAGGTGGCATGTTGGGTGAGGCCATGCCCTGCAGGACAATGTCAGGGCCAACACGGACAGTGCGGCCTTTCCAGTCGACGACTGGAGTCGGCTCGGCACGAGCAAGCCAGCTCATGCCGAGGATGGCATCGAACTTGGTGTCGATCACTTGGAACAACAGGACAGGATGGTACTTGGGATGGAGGGCCACTCGCAGGACCACTTGGTGTGTGCACTGCTGCACACGATCGTCTGCAAGCGCCACACTCATCGGCGACTTCTTCTTGGTTGCATGTATGTTGAGCTCCTGGAGCAAGCGTCTGCTGACAAAGTTGCAGCTTGCTCCAGAGTCCACCATCATTCGGACGGTGTGACCTTGGACGGTGGCAGGGAGGTACAGCAGGGACTCTTCATGGTCCTCCTGCACAGCCTCCTGCACCATGACTTGACTTGGGGGAACGGGCGACACTTGGTCTTGGTTGGCTTCATCACGGCCACTCGGACATTTTGGATAGGGTTCGGCCATTGCGGGGGCCTGCGGCGTCAGCACGCCATTGCACACGACGTCCACGGCTTGCGGACACATGTCGGAAGCATCCGACACACACGACTTGACAGGGGTGAGGGCACAGGCGGTCCTGTCCCTCAAGGGTTCTTGATTTTCTTTTTTGTTTTGGTTTTCAATTTTGGTTTTCTCTTCACGTTCGTGGAGAGGCAGGCGGCTTGCGCCACCATGCACCTCTCGCACGACGCACAACACTTGGTTTGTTTCTCCTTCGGGGGAGGGGGCGAGGTGAACTTCCTCTGGAGACGCGTGGACTGCATTGAGCAATCCACGGCGTTGGTCTCCTACTAGGGCTCCAGAGCCACCTAGTAGGGTCGGCCGTTTCCCGACTTCATGGGGCACTCCTTGGCCTGGTGTCCCGGTCGGTGACAGAAGAAGCAGGAACCATGGCGGAGGTCCTCCTGCTTCTGTCTGTCCTTGGGGGAGACAGTGGCAGCTTGCTGGAACCGGGAGCGGGGAGGGCCACGAGCCTCCATGGCGTTGACGTCAACGTCCATGGGCTCAGGCATGGGTCTTGCGGGCGGGGCCGGGCGAGGCGGACGGGCTGGGACGTGATGAGACCGATGGCCGCCTGCCAGCTGCGGGTAGAACTGGCGGCCATGGTACTGGACGTTGTCGAGGTTCTCGGCAACGTCCATCATCACGTCCAGGGACTTGCGGGCATCAGGGTTGCTGGCGATGTACTCTCTGATCTTGGGCTTGAGGCCCTTCTGGAAGAGGTACATCGCATCAGCAGAGCCCAGCTCCTCAATCTGGGAGGAGAGGTCTTCAAACTCCTCGATGTAGCGGGTCACAGAACCACGCTGCACGAGAGAGTATAGCTTGTCACGGGCAATGAGTTCAGCATTGGGGCTGCCGAAGCGGCGACGGAGGCGGTCCTTGAAGTCGTCAAACACACCTTCGCTCTGCTCGTCGAACCCTTGGCGGCGGTACCAACGGTACGCCTGGTCCTTTAAGCAGAGCTTGGCGGCGACGATGTGGTGGGTGGGGGCGACTTGGGCAGCATCGAGGTAGTCCTCGAGTTGCTGCAGCCAGTCCTCCACCGAGGAGGAGCGGCTCTTCCCAGTAAACACTGGGGCACGGAAGGTCTTGAGGAAGGCTTCCGGAAGTGGGCGGGGGTTGCTCATGGCAGGGGCAGGCTCCAGGGACAGAGAGGAGAGTCGGTCGGCAAGAGAGGCGGGATCCAGCTTGAGGATCTAGAAAGAGGACAAACAGGACGAAAACAAGACGAGGATTTCCGATGCTACCATGTAACGTCCACTACTGGGACGTTGGGGCAAGACGGGGAGGGAGGGGGTACAAGACAAGACAGGACGGGGCAGAACAGGGCGGTGCTAGGCTACTCTAGCGGACGGGTGAGCTCGGGGAGCACTTACGTTTATTCACGATAAAACCGAACTCCAGACAAACGGGGGGAACGGGGGCAACCCGCAGGTATACCCTGCGGTGGCCTGCCTGCGGTGCGTGAAAACGCAAAGCGCAGCACAGGTCACGACCCACTGCGCCGCGCAGTACGCGCAGTACGCGCAGCACAGCGTCGGAGATACCATCTCCTACACTGCCAATCCCATTGCGGTGGACAGCGGAGCACGATACCTGATCTGCACCTGTCCGATAACCAACCAGCGGTGAGAGCTGTCAGCGCTCGGACCTTCAAGAGAGATATGTCCCAAGGAGAAACATACATCATCAGTTCCTTGGATGTCACCACCCCCCATGAAACGATTGTATTACCAGATGTGATGACCAGCATCACAACGGACCAATGAGATTGTCCCGCATGCTCTCGCCCTCCGCACCAATCATGAGTCCCCACGTGTTTGTTTGCCCCCATGCATGAGCACGCGCCGTTGCCACCCGCGTCTACTGGTTTCCTGCCTCCCCCACCGCTCGGCACATGTCCCCGGGCTGTGCCAAGCCTCTCTCGCTTGCACACCAGCCACTCTCGCACCCCCTTCTCGCTTCTCTGTGATGCTCCACCCTTCTCGCCCACTTTTGCCCCTCGACCTTCTCCCGGTCTATAAATAGCCCTGCATGTCTGAGCCTATGTTGAACACCAGTTCGAACAAAACTTGTTCTTTGGTGTTCGGGGCTAAAAGCTAATAAAGCTCATACCAAGCACTTGGTCTTCGTCCTTGCGCTTGTTCACTCCTTACACTTTGTTCGAACTCTCTTCTACTGATACCACCTGCTTGGTATCTTCCGCTCCTAGCCCCGCCCCTTTCCTAGTCCTGTCCGAACCTCAAGCACACTTGTGTCTGAGCCCTCTTCGCTCTCCTGTTCTTGAACCTCCTCGCTTTTTTTTTTTTTTCCCAGTCCCAGTCCCAGTCCCGCCATGGATCCTGCCCTCGTGGACCGCCTCCGTGCCTTGGAGGCCGAGCTCGCCGAGCTCCGGACAGCTCGCGATGCTCCTGCCGCTGGGTACAGCGTGCAGATGCCGGACCGTTACGACGGTAACCGGCAAGGGTTCCGGGCATTCGTAAATCAGTGCAAACTGTATATACGAATGCAGCCCCACCGGTTCCCTGCTGACCCGATTAAGGTCGGATTCGTCATTAGTCTGCTCACTGGACCGGCTCTCCAGTGGGCGACTCCGATGCTTGAGATGGGTGATCCCCGACTCAACTCTTTTGGCGATTTCCTAGAACGCTTTTCCAAAGTGTTTGACGACCCTGATCGGGCCAGGACTGCCGAGTCAGTGATCACCACACTGTCTCAGGGCAACCGCCCGTGCGCAGTCTATGCATCCGAGTTCCTTCGTATTGCCGCCGATACGACTTGGAACGACGGTGCAAAGATCTCGTTCTTCCGACTTGGCTTGTCGGATGATGTCAGAGACGAACTTTCGCGAGTTCGCCCTCTGCCACGAGATCTGGAGGAGTACATCGAGCTTTGTAACGAGCTCGATGCACGAATCCGCGAGCGCCGTCAAGAGCGCCGAAGCACGCCTGCCCGCTACCGGTCTTCCCAGTTCGCCTTTGGTTCCGCCTCCGCTGCCGTTCCCGCCATCGCTCCCGCGCCCGTCCTCGCTCCGCCGCACCCCTCCTACATTGTTTCCGAGCCCATGCAAGTGGACTCTGCCGTCTCTGGACCCCTGACCGCCGAGGAGAAACAACGCCGCCGCCGCTTTGGACTCTGCCTGTACTGTGGCAAGAAGGGCCACTTGGTACGAAACTGCCCCGTCAAGTTTGGATCTACCAGAGCTACCGGACCGCCCCCTGGACCTCCCGGCCCGAGGATCATCCGCACCATCGTTTACGAAGATGGAGAAGTGCAAGACTTCAGTTCGGGAAACGACCAGGCCCGGTTCTAAGTGAAGGCCTTGAACCGGAGCCGTGCCCACCGCCTTCCGAAAGTGAAGACATTGGTAAGGTGCCTTTGGTAAGTACTGGGGAAGCAGTGATGTGCGGACAGCTTCGCCTTGCCTCTGGACCGGCGGACACTCTCAGCTCTGGCATAGTACCCGTGGCACCTCTGGTGTCACTGGGAACTGCACCTCATCCACAGGTGCAAATACCTGAGCTGTCCTGCCAACCCTCGGCAAAGTTAACTGTCTGTGCTAGCCGCAACCCTGGTGCCGAAGCTGGTACCGAACCAAAGTCTTGTGTTTCGTCTGTTCGTCGTTGCTCGTTGGTTGTTCCCGTCGCTGTTCGTCTTCCTTCTGGTGATTCTCTGTCGTGCGAAGGACTTGTCGATTCTGGTGCCTCTGGCAACTTTATCGACGAGGACTTTGTTGCTCGACACTCTGTCCCCACCTGCTCCAAGGCTTCGCCCTTGGCAGTGGAAGGCGTGGATGGTAAGCCGCTGTCGTCTGGCCCCATCCTCCGCGAGACTGCTCCACTCGAGGTGATTCTCGGGGACGTCTCGCAACGCCTTCGGTTCGATGTGATCAGGTCTCCACATCAACCACTTATCCTTGGCTTTCCTTGGTTGCGCACCGCCGAGCCCAAGATTGTCTGGTCTCGCGGTCTTCTTTGTCTCCCTCCTTCTGTTGATTCCGACCCCTCTCCATGCACTACTTCTCTTTCGTCTTGCTCCACTTCCTCCAATGTCACTCCCCTTCTTGATGATTCCACTCCTTTGATTGATCTAAGCTCCTCTCCTACGCTCCCACCTTCGTCTTCCCCTTCTTGTCTTGTTCCTCCCGAACCCCTTCGCTCTTCCCAAACCCCTTCTTCTGTTGTCAGTTCTCTTTCCCTCCTTGATGTACCTCCTCCTGTTGTTTGTTCTTCGGACATTGTTCAGAATAAAGTAACCGTCGAACATTATTCTGACCTTGTCCACGCCCCTCCTCTCAGCTCGGACGCTCCTCTCCGCGTCTGCAGCATTGATTACCGCTCGATGCGCGAGTCTTTGGATGCATGCAGGCATGGAACGCAACCCCTGACCATCTTTCAGGTCCATGTCCTGCCCACTGACGAGCCGAGCACTGCGACTGTCGAAGTGCCTGCGGAGTACAAGGACTTCCTGTCTGTTTTCTCTAAACAGGAAGCTGACTCCTTGCCTCCGCATCGCCCTTATGACTGCCCCATTGACTTGGAGCCGGGCAAGTCGCCAAAGTTCGGGCCTCTGTACTCACTGTCCGAGCCCGAACTTCACGCTCTGCGTGACTATCTCGACGAGAATCTTGCCAAGGGATTCGTTCGTCCTTCGTCGTCCCCAGCAGGCTCACCAATCCTCTTCGTCAAGAAGAAGGACGGCTCACTTCGTCTTTGCGTTGACTACCGCGCACTGAACGGTATCACGGTAAAGAACCGTTACCCTTTACCGCTGATCGGCGAGCTGCTGGACCGACTTCGAGGCGCGAAGGTGTTCACTAAGCTGGACCTTCGTGGAGCCTACAATCTGCTGCGCATCCGCTCCGGGGACGAGTGGAAGACAGCTTTCCCGTACTCGATATGGGCACTTCGAGTACTTGGTGATGCCCTTTGGGCTCACCAACGCGCCAGCGACGTTCCAGCACTTCATCAACGACGTCCTGCGCACCGAGTTGGACCAGTTCCGCAATTGCGTATCTTGACGATATCTTGATCTACAGTGCTGATCCGTCGCAGCATGTAGAGCACGTCAAGCAGGTCCTCTCGAAGCTCCGAGCTGCAAAGCTTGTATTGCAAGCTGGAGAAGTGCGAGTTCTCCAAAACCTCGGTCTCGTTCCTTGGGTTTCATGGTCTCGCCCGAGGGCATCGGTATGGAGCGATCCAAGCTCTCTGCGATCTTGGATTGGCCATACCGCGCAACATCTCGGATCTTCGATC
>NW_026516613.1:0-11278 GCF_025602895.1 Polychytrium aggregatum
CGCTCAAATGCCCAACCGATCTGGTGCATTTCCAGCAGGCCTTTGTGTTCAAGAAAACCCACCGTCGGCGGCAGCAACAGCGGCTGCCCTTCACCCACACCCGACGAAAGCCGATGCAGCAGCCGCACTCGGTCGTCCAGCGATTCAGCTGCAGCAACACCGGCTCTGCAGCACAACGAGCGCCTCGAGTACCTCGGCGACGGCATCCTCACCGCCACTGTCGGTGCATATCTCTTTGAGCGCTTCCCTTACGAGCAGGAGGGCTTCCTGACCAAGATGCGCACTCGCATCGTGTGCTCCTCGGCCCTGTGCCAGTTTTGCGCGGTATCTGCAGCTCGCTCGCTTCATCGAGCTGCCCAACGGATACAGCTCGTCGCGCATCCAAGAAGACGCCTTTGAGGCCTTTGTCGGGGCCATCATCGCCACCTGGGGAATGGAAGAGGGGTTCCGCTATGCCCGGCGATTCATTCATCAACATCATCGAGAACCTCGTCGACTTTTCATACCTGATCCAGAACAACAACACCACAAGGACATCCTGCAGCGCTTCTTCCAGTCCCGTCGCTGGCACAATCCGAAATACGTCGAAGTCGAGTCCGAGTACTGCATGATGTTTGTGCGGCTGGTCCTAGTGGACGCCCAGTTCCGTGACCAGCTCCCGCAAAACGTCCTCTCCTACGACCAGCAGATCCGGCGAGACTTCAAGATCAATGCTCATTCCAAGCAAGTCATTGTTGGAATGGGAAAGTCTGGTAAAAAGATCACGGCCGAGCAACGGGCCTCCAAGATCGCGCTGGTCAATTTCAACATACCCAGGCACTTTTGAATCATGCATTGAGTGGGGGGAGCTCGGCACTCGTCTCGATCGTCTCCGTGATCTTGATCGTGAAGGAGTAGTCCAGGCCGTTAAAGTTCAATAAATAGCCCGTCGGGGCATACATGTAGAAATCAAAATAGTCGATACGGGCAATGGGTGTGTCTGGGATCAAGGGCGTGCTCACGAACGAATTGAAGATCACCACACCCGGGTTCTCCGTGAGCTGGATCTTGGCCAGGATATCCTTGATATTCCGGGTGGTGCGCATCTGCCCGATCTGCGGCGAGCACAGGAAGCAGTAAAACTCGCCAGCCAGATGGATGGCCGCATGGGGTTTGGTGAAGGCCGCGGGAGTGGGGTTGCCCATGTTAGACTGTGGATATGAATCCGGGATATTACTCACTGTGGTCTTCCAGCCCAGCGTCATACTCGAGATCCGGAACTGGCTCGCCACCAGTGTCGTCGTGCTGCTGTATTCCGAGAACCCGGTGTTGGTCTGGAACAAGAGCGTGGTCGGGTCGATCAACTGCGCCACGTCGAAGCTGGAGTTGTTGAGATCGTAGTATCCAAACCCAAGCGACGGCGTGATGTCATAGAGTGTAAAGTTTGTATTGTACTGAAAGCTGCATGTCGTGCCTGGCTGCTGCAGTGGCTGCTTGATATCGATCGTCACAATGTCGTTTGCCGGCACCGCAACCACGACGTAGCCATTATGATTGCCGGTGTTAGTGTCGAGAGACGGCACGCAATCGCTGTTGTAGATATACACGGTCTGCCCCACCGTAAACGAGTGGTCGATGATGGTCTGGATGGATACCAGATTCCCCCCGGCAGAGTAGATGCGGATGCCCTGCTGGAATCCATGGGCCACATTGCTCATCGTCAGATACTGCGTACCCACATAGGGAAACCCCTGGAAGGTCAACCCCGAGTCAAAATACGAAATGTAGGCACTCACTGTAAAGTTGTATCGGTCAATGACCTCTGTCACCTGGAACTGGCCGTTTGGGTTCTGCAGAGTGTAGAGTGGAGGGCGTGTCCACACACCATTCAGAACCACATAATCACCGCGCTGGAGCACAAAGGGCTGCGCCGTCACCACCTGCATGCCATTCGGCAGTGGGATCACATTCACGATGCCATAGGTGTTTGCATTCAATTGACCGTCGGTGGATGGAGTGCTGGTGTCCCACTGTGCGAAACCCAGATTGGCGGTGATCATCAGGTTCTGTGATCCAAAGAGCATCTTCATTGGGGCACCCTTGCCCGTCTTGACCTGGCTGCCCCCACCAGATGAGTTTGAGATGGCCACTGCATTGAGAGAGACCTGGAATGTGTCTGGACCCGTCACATTGATGGAGGTAAATGCCCCGGTGAAAACAGAGGAATCCAGACCGCCAATATATCCGCTCACATCCAGCACCCATGCTGTCTGCCCACTGGTGTATCCATGAGCCGGGCTGACGACCGTGGCAATGTTGGAACCCGCAACGACAGTGATGGGGTTGGTGCCACACATATTGGTGATGAGCGACGTGATGTTCACAATTCCGGTTGCCGCATCGATCGTGGTCAAAGCGTAGTGCATCAGCACCGCACCGGTGCCGTCCAGGCGAGGGATGCTGGAAAAGAGGTTCTGGATGACCGTCTGTAGCTGGCTGGTCGTGTATGATCCCGTGGGGATCGTTATTTGATACATTTGAGGGATGCCACCAAAGGTCAGATCACCTTGGTCGTACCACGAGATTGTGTTGTTTGTGGGATTGATCACGGCATCGACATTAGGAATCTCGGTGCTGATCAACTCGACTTTTGTGACGTTCGAGAACACTCTCCCGAGACCCATCCGGAACGAGTTGGCTTGCGGGTATGTGAGCATATCGCGGTCACGGCTGTCCACGCAGACGACCGTTACGACATTTTCCGACTTGGTGACCTGGGTAGGAGCTGGATTGGGGACAATCGCTGGCACTGTCGTTTGCTGCTGTTTCTGCTGCTCCTGCTCGTCCTCGACCAGATGCTCATAATACTGGGTGAACCGACTCACATCCCGCGCGGTGAACAAGGAATTCAGTTCGTCGATGGATGGTATTTTATTCACATACTGCCCTCCTCGAGGCACATTCATAATGTCATACAGTGGTCTCTGCATGACGCTCGACGGATCCTGATGATATACAGTCAAATATTTGCTCCAAATATCGATGCGCTACAACGTACACATGCCACTCGGATAATACCCTGGGACACTGGGGGGTTGCTGTGGTTGGGGTGCTGATGGAATGACGATCATGTATTGGGGCTGCGGTGCTTGGTTTGGTGACATTTGGTACTGCCACATCGGGCATGGGAAGGAAGGTGCTGTGGGTATTTCATATTGGTATGGAGTGGTGGTGTAAGTAACATACCCACTAGCTGGTGCAATCTGTGGCTGGAAAATCGAATAATATGCTGGATATGGGAAACTTGCTGGAGCGGGCTTGGGTTGGCGGTGATGGTGATGTGTCTTTCGCTTGTTCTTCGACCCATGAGGAGCTGGTGTGGCATGGAGCGTCCAGAAATCAAACATGTAGCTGAGGTATTCAAATGGAAGGTAGAAGTACCCCTTGTCGCCCCAGCTTTCTCCCCACGAATTGAGCATGATGAAGTGGTCGGATGTGTACCCACAAATCACGACTGCATGTCCACCTTGGACCTGTTCATTAGCTCCGGGAAGGGGCACCATCCCAGTATGGGCCACCTGGGGTGTCAAGAAGGACCCAAATACCTCCATTCCCGCTTGAATGACGTGGCCGGATGACAGACATGATTTGATATGATCGAGATCCAGTGGTACTGGGATATATTGGAGATGTGCAGTGATGTAATGTTCCGCCGCTCCCTCGCAGTGAGATGGAGGCTCGATATTGACGCTGGTTGGATCGTATGGCCACATTGTCTCAGGACATGCACCCAAATCGGCCAGCGTTTCGCATGTTGCCATACTCGTGCATCCATTGTCGCTGAGGGGAGGTGTCTGTCCCAGTGTCAGTCGGGCGTGGTAATACAGAAACAGGCGACTGATCTCGATGGGCGAACGATTCTTCTCGCTGACCGGGGAAAACCGGAGCGTGTGTGCAGCAGCATTTGCTGTACACGACGAAACCTTTCCCTGGTCAAGAATGGGGCCCTGGAAGAACGGCCTCAAATCAGCTGTATCAGCGATTTTTGCGCTCGATTCACCCAACGAATAGTGGGTGTACTGTTGGCGCTTCACGGGGTCGTCTCGCTTGTGGTTCAGCACTCGATCGATTGCTAAAGAATCCATGAGAAGGTGTTTGTGCACTTTCTTGGGAATCACCAACAAAATTTTATATTTTCATGTCGCTCTCCATGGCGATGATGATTTTGAACAGCGCCATGGGTTTTGAAATATTGGAGACAAATCAACTCGATATGTTACAAGTGTTCACTTAGGGAGCCTTGGCAATGAAGGAAATGGGAATAGGAGGGACGACGGGCAGAGAGGCCGGGGCGGGAACATAGCTGGCACCACCCCAGGAAGCGACAGCAGGGGCGGGCGCCTGGTAAGCAACAGGCGCCGGAGCAACGAACGAGGCAGGGGCAGGGGCGGGGGCCTGGTAGGCGACGGGCGCCGGGGCAAAGAACGAGGCAGGGGCAGGGGCAGGGGCCTGGTAGGCGACGGGCGCAGGGACGACGTACGCATACGAAACCGGCGCGGGAGCCGAAGCCGGAGCGGCATAAGGGTTGGCAAAATAAGGGTAGGCAGACATGGTTTTTTGAACAAATGAATTTGCTAGCCATAGCCTACATTTTTTTTCATCGGATTTTTGGTGTGTAACTAGGTGATGCACATTTCTCACGAGAGCTCCCTGTTGTCAGTCAGATCAACCCCCAAGTTCAATTGAGGAATGCTACTTTTTTTTCGTGTCATACATACAACTGCATCACATGAGTCGACAGGATTTATCCACCACAGACGATCTATCGTCATCTGAAAATGTGTACAACGTGTTGAATAACTACGCTACACAGTGTTAGGGATAGCTCCTGCTTGTTCTCCACTTTGACTGCACACTTGGCTGTTCTTTTGCCTTTCTGTTTGTTTGTGTGTAGCTTTGCAGTTCCCCTCCGATTTTCCGCCCTTTGCTTGTCTTTTCCGCTCTTTCCGCACTTCCGTTTTCCCGCGCTGCTCCGCTTCCTTTGTCTTCTTCGCACGCGCCGGTTTGTTTGTGCACGCGCTTCGCTACGATTGGTTGCAATTCGGCTGCCGGTCATGTGTCCCCCCACCGGTGACTCATGACCTGCCTGACCGCCCCGATCTCTTGTTCATCTCGCATGCATTTGCCCCAACCTTATACTTGACCAATCCGCTTCTTGGACGTTGAGTCACATTGCTTCGCCTTTGCACGTTTCTCCTGCCAGGTGCTTCGCTTTTGCTTGCGCCTCTCTCGCTTTGGTTCTCTACCTGTCTCGGTGGTCCTTCTCGGCCCTCGTTCGTGCATCGCCCCTTCGCCCTGCTCGATCGCCCACTTTTCCCTCCCTTGGCCGCCCTTCGCTGCCAAGTCCGGACTTGTCTATAAATAGCCTGACCTCCGCGATGCGTAGTCGAACCTCAGCGTTCAAAATAGGACTAAATAAAGTGCCTTCTACTTTATTCTCTGAGTGTTCCTCACGTCTCATTTCGAGACAAGTCTTATCTTGAACGGATCTTTGCTTCCCTCGCTCCCTCTCCGAGTCCACTTCGGACTTTACCCTTGCCTTCCCTGAGCTCACTTCGAACTCACTTCTTCTTTTGCCGTTGAGTCCCCCTCGGACTCTAACATCATTTTGAACGCTCCCTCTTGGCTCCCCGGCCTTTCTTCTTCTTTCGCCTCTCTTTCCCTCGTCGATCCGATGGCTGAGCCTGCTGCACCCCCTGCAGACCTCAACGCGTATCTGGCGCGCATGGAGGAGCGTATGAACGCCCTCATGACCCAGAACGCTGCTCTCCATCGTCAGATCCAAGATCTGCAAGCTCCCGCCGCCGCTCCCCGCCAGGTCTACCAGGTCAACAAGCCCAAGGAGTTCCTAGGTTCCCGGGACGAGACGACGGCCTTCCTCGCCCAGTGCCACCTCGTCTTCCTCGCCGATCCTGCCTTCTTTGCGCCCGAGCGCCAGAAGGTCCTCTACGCCACCTCCTTCCTCCGCGGCGAGGCCTTCAAGTGGTACGAAGCAGCCTTTTACATGGCCAACCGTTTCCCTGCTTCCTTCGCCGACTTCGAAGTTGCCCTCAAGTCGACCTTCGGTGAGGACACGGCCTCCTCGCAAGATAAGGCCCTCAACGACCTCAAGCGCCTGGTCCAGCTCAAGTCCTGCCAAGCCTTCGCCACCCGCTTCGTCCAGCTTGCCGCCCGCGTCCAGACTGATGAACCCACCAAGATGCACTTCTTCAAGGAGGGTTTGAAGTCTGAGGTCAAGTTCCACCTCATCGGTCTCCGCCCCGCTCCCGCTTCCCTGCTTGAGTTGATCAAGGCAGCGGTCGAGTACGACGATGCCCTTCATCGTCTCAAGGTCTCCTCCCGTTCCCAGCCTCCTCCTCCTTCTTCTCGCTCTGCTCCCCATCACCACCATTCTCCCGCGCATGTTTCTTCTTCCTCCTCTTCTGCACCCACTCCCATGGACCTTGATTCTGTCTCGGTCCGCCCTGCTAAGCTCTCCGACGTCGAGAAAAAGCGACGTCGTGAGCAGGGTCTCTGCTTGTACTGCGGGGAAAAGTCTTGTCCCGGCAGTCGCGATGTTCAGCAGTGCCCGGTTCTGGTCAAACGGAACTCGGGAAATGCCCACAGCCGAGCAGCACCTCGCAAGTAAGCGAGGTGGTCTGTTCGGCGATACGAACATCTTCCCCCTCTGACTCGTCACTATCGGACGATAAGCTTCTTCTTCCGGCCACTCTTATCGTCATGAGTCTTTCTGGCCCGGTCTCCATCTCCCTTTCTGTCTTTATTGATGATGGATGCACCGCTCTTGCCCTCATTGATCCTGCCTTTGCGGATCTCCATAAACTCTCTCTTATCCCTCTTTCTACTCCTTACTCCGTTTCTCTTGCTGATGGTTCTTCGGCCGGTTTCATTCGTTTCCAAACCGTGCCTTTGACTTTGACCATTGGTTCCCACACCGAGTCGATTTCTTTTCTTGTGACTCGACTCTCCACCACTCCCATCACTCTTGGTCTTCCCTGGATGCGCTTGCACAATCCAGTTGTCAATTGGAAGTCCCTCTCCCTTTCGTTCTCCGATCCCTCTTGCCTTGCTGATGGACACATCCTTGCGGATGTCTCTGCTTCTTCCTTGGACACTCCGTCCACTTCCGGCTCCTCGCCTCCCCCTTCGGGCACTTCGCCTTTGACTCTTCCCTCCGGTCCTTCCCTTACACCGGTTCCCTCCTTTGGCACTTCGCCTTCCCTTTCTTCCCGCCTTGACTCTGCTTCGCTTTCTGAAGAGTCAACGGCTTTATCTTCGCCCGACATTGAGCTCGTTAATGCGGCGAGTCTTCTCCGTCTTGCACGGGAGACAAGCTCGACATTTTCGCTGCCCAAATGGATATCCGTCCTCCTTCGCCGGAGACGTATCCTACGGTGTCGATAAGGTCCGTGCTCACGACGAAGGTGTATGCCGAGTCTGGCACCCCTGTTGACTCTCGAGGTGTCCCGCTCAAATACATGAGTTTGGCGACGTTTTCAGCCTCAAGTCTGACCCTCCTTTCTTCCTTGCCTCCTCATCGTCCGTATGACTTGTCCATTGAGTTTGTACGGACCGAGGATGGAAAGGAACCTCGTTTGCCAAAGCCGGGGAAAGTCTATCCTTTGTCCCCGGCCGAGGAATCTGCTCTTTCGGAGTATCTGACCAACGCCCTCGCACGTGGTTGGATCTCCAAATCCTCTTCTCCCGTTGGTGCTCCCTGCTTCTTCGTGAAGAAGCCCAATGGTGGTCTTCGCCTTTGCGTCGACTACCGGGGCCTCAATGCCATCACGAAGAAGAACCGCTTACCCTCTTCCCCTCTCCAGGATCTTCTGGATAAACTTTCTTCTGCCCGCGTCTTCTCACACCTCGACCTTCCCTGATGCTTACCACTTGGTTCGTGTCAAGAAGGGCGATGAGTGGAAGACTGCTTTTGTTTGCAAATCTGGCTCATTTGAGTACAATGTTATCCCCTTTGGTCTTTCGAATGCCCCCGCTGCTTTTCAGTTTTTTATGAACGACATCTTCTCGGACCTCCTTGGTGTCTGTGTTGTCATTTATCTTGACGACATCCTGATCTTCTCAAAAGATCCCCAGGAGCATGAGGAGCATGTTAAGCTTGTTCTTTCTCGCCTTCGTGAACACTCCCTTAAGGTCAATCCGGCCAAGTGTTCTTTTGACCTTTCTGAAGTTGATTTTCTCGGCATGATCATTTCTGCCGATGGCATCAAAATGGACCCTGCCAAGGTCGAGGCCGTTTCTCCTTTGGCCTGTTCCCTCTTCTGCTCGCGACATCCAAGGTTTTATTGGTTTCGCAAACTTTTATCGCCGCTTCGTCAAGGACTTTCTCTGCACTTGCTCGTCCTTTGACTTCCCTCACCTACCAAAATCCTCCACCTTCTCTTGGTCTCCCGAGGCCCAAGAGGCTTTTGATTCTCTTAAACAGTTCCTTCACTTCCGCACCTATCCTTCGATTACTTTGATTTCTCCAAACCCGCTGTCATCGAGCCCCGATGCTTCTGACTTTCGCTTTGGGTGCCGTCCTTTCCCAGTTTGACCCTGACGGCGCTCTTCATCCCGTTGCTTTTCACTCTCGGCAATTCCGTCCCGCCGAGGTGAATTATGACACTCACGACAAAGAGCTCCTCGCCATTGTCGACTTCCTTTACTGCCTGGCGTCATTACTTGATGAGCTGCCGACCCCGATCATCCCACTCTTGTTTTCTCTGATCACCAGAACCTACCCGGTTCACTTCCGCTTCCCAACTTTCTCGCCGCCAGTTCCGGTGGGCCCAATTCCTTTCTGATTTTGCTTTTCGCATTTACCACCGCCCTGGTCGTCTCAACACCAAAGCCGATGCCTCTCAGTCGCCGTTCTGACTTTGAGATAAAGCCTGGTGACTCCCTCCACTCCACCAACTTCCTTCAGCTGTTCGAGTCTATTTCTCTCGACAGCATCACCGTTATCGGCTCGAATCCCGACTTTCTTTCCGAGATTCGAGCTGCCACCCTTTCTTGTTCCCTCCTTTCTGACTTTAACGCCAAACGTCTTGATGGCGATTACTCCTTCCGTGACGGTCTCCTTTACTTTAAAGACCTGATCGTTGTCCCTTCCCCCGAGCTCCAGCTCAAAGTGTTTGAGCAACGTCACTGCTCCGCTGCCGCTGGTCACTTTGGTCTTGCCAAGACCGTTGAGCTCATCTCCCGGGACTTTCACTGGCCCCGGCTTCGTAAGTCTGTGCGTCGCTTCATTGCTAATTGTGAAGCGTGCCAGCGAGCCAAGCCGTCCCGTCACTCCCCTTATGGTTTACTTCATCCTCTCCCCGTTCCTTCCGAACGTTGGTGGGACCTGTCGATGGACTTCATCACGGATCTCCCACCTTCGAACGGCTTTGACTCCATCTTCGTGGTTAAGGACCGCCTGTCCAAACAAGCACACTTTGTGCCCACCACGAAGACGGTTACAGGCGAGCAAACCGCCGAACTCTTCCTCTCCCACATCTTCCGCTTGCATGGTTGTCCCCGGTCTATTGTTTCGGACCGAGGAACTCAGTTTACTTCGGCCTTCTGGAGGCGCTTCAATGAGCTTCTGAAGACGAAGATTTCCCTTTCTTCTGCCTTCCACCCCGAGACCGACGGTTCGACCGAGGTTCTCAACCAGGTCATCGAGCAGTATTTGCGTATCCATTGCAATTACCTGCAAGACGACTGGACCCTTCACCTTCCCCTTGCCGAGTTCACTTACAACAACTCGGAAAACACTTCCACTGGCATGACTCCCTTCTTTGCAGTCCATGGCCATCACCCCATTTTTGATCCCTCCATCATCCGTGATCCCTCTGTTGTGCCCTCTGCCGAAGAACGTGTCGACCGACTTCAGACCGTTCTCGAGGATCTCAAGGCCAACCTCCGGGTTGCCCCAAGAGTCCTACACTGTGCAGGCCAACAAATCCCGTCTCCCCACTCCCGACATCTCCGTTGGCGACCTCGTTTTTCTGGATCGTCGCACATTCCGCACCCTTCGTCCCTCCAACAAGCTTGACCAGAAAAAGCTTGGCCCTTTAAAGTTCTTCGCCGCATCAACCCCGTGCCTTTGAACTTAAACTCCCTTCCACACTCAAAGTCCACCCCGTCTTTCATGTATCCCTCCTTGAACCCCGAACGAAGGACATTGTTCCCGAGTTCACCCAACCCGAACCCTCCACCATTCTTGTTGACCTCCCAGGAAGAGTTTGAGGTCGAGACTGTTCTCGGATTCTCGGCTCTTCCGTGGTCGCTTACAGTACTTGGTTCAGTGGAAGGGCTATTCCGAGACTGACCGGTCTTGGGAGCCCGCTGCCAATGTTTCCCACGCCACTGATCTTGTTGCTGACTTCCACCTTCGCTATCCCTCAAAGCCGAAGGCGACGCCCGGAGTTCGTCGCTAAGGAAGGGGATGATGTTAGGGATAGCTCCTGCCTGCTTCCCCACTTTGACTGCCCACTTGGCTGTTCTTTGCCTTTTCTGTTTGTTGTGTGTAGCTTTGCGTTCCCCTCCGATTTTCCGCCTTTTGCCTGTCATTTTCCGCCCATTCCGCACTTCCGTTTTCCCGCGCTGCTCCGCTTCCTTTGTCTTCTTCGCACGGCGCGGTTTGTTCTGTGCACGCGCCTTGCTGCGATTGGTTGCCAATTCGGCTGGCCGGTCATGTGTCCCCCCACCGGCTGACTCATGACCTGCCTGAAAACCCCAAACCCTCGCCTATCTTGCATGCGTTCGCCCCCAATCTGTTCTTTGACCAATCCGCTTGCCTTGACGCTGAGTCACATGCTTCGCCTTTGCACGTTTCTCCTGCCAGTGTGCTTCGCTTTTGCTTGCGCCTCTCTCGCTTTGGTTCTCTGCCTGTCTCGGTGGTCCTTCTCGGCCCCTCGTTCGTGCATCGCCCCCTTCGCACCTGCTCGATTAGCCCACTTTTTCCCTCCCTTGGCCGCCCCTTCGCTGCCAAGTCCGGACTTGTCTATAAATAGCTGACCCCCGCGATGTGTAGTCGACCTCAGCGTTCAAAATTAGGACTAAATAAAGTGCCTTCTACTTTATTCTCTGAGTGTTCCTCACGTCTCATTTCGAGACAAGTCTTATCTTGAACGGATCTTTGCTTCCCTCGCTCCCTCTCCGAGTCCACTTCGGACTTTAACCCTTGCCTTCCCTGAAGCTCACTTCGAGCTCACTTCTTCTTTGCCGTTGAGTCCCCTTCGGACTCTAACAC
>NW_026516614.1:0-11237 GCF_025602895.1 Polychytrium aggregatum
GTGTAGGAGATGGTATCTCCGACGCTGTGCTGCGCGTACTGCGCGTACTGCGCGGCGCAGTGGGTCGTGACCTGTGCTGCGCTTTGCGTTTTCACGCACCGCAGGCAGGCCACCGCAGGGTATACCTGCGGGTTGCCCCCGTTCCCCCCGTTTGTCTGGAGTTCGGTTTTATCGTGAATAAACGTAAGTGCTCCCCGAGCTCACCCGTCCGCTAGAGTAGCCTAGCACCGCCCTGTTCTGCCCCGTCCTGTCTTGTCTTGTACCCCCTCCCTCCCCGTCTTGCCCCAACGTCCCAGTAGTGGACGTTACATGGTAGCATCGGAAATCCTCGTCTTGTTTTCGTCCTGTTTGTCCTCTTTCTAGATCCTCAAGCTGGATCCCGCCTCTCTTGCCGACCGACTCTCCTCTCTGTCCCTGGAGCCTGCCCCTGCCATGAGCAACCCCCGCCCACTTCCGGAAGCCTTCCTCAAGACCTTCCGTGCCCCAGTGTTTACTGGGAAGAGCCGCTCCTCCTCGGTGGAGGACTGGCTGCAGCAACTCGAGGACTACCTCGATGCTGCCCAAGTCGCCCCCACCCACCACATCGTCGCCGCCAAGCTCTGCTTAAAGGACCAGGCGTACCGTTGGTACCGCCGCCAAGGGTTCGACGAGCAGAGCGAAGGTGTGTTTGACGACTTCAAGGACCGCCTCCGTCGCCGCTTCGGCAGCCCCAATGCTGAACTCATTGCCCGTGACAAGCTATACTCTCTCGTGCAGCGTGGTTCTGTGACCCGCTACATCGAGGAGTTTGAAGACCTCTCCTCCCAGATTGAGGAGCTGGGCTCTGCTGATGCGATGTACCTCTTCCAGAAGGGCCTCAAGCCCAAGATCAGAGAGTACATCGCCAGCAACCCTGATGCCCGCAAGTCCCTGGACGTGATGATGGACGTTGCCGAGAACCTCGACAACGTCCAGTACCATGGCCGCCAGTTCTACCCGCAGCTGGCAGGCGGCCATCGGTCTCATCACGTCCCAGCCCGTCCGCCTCGCCCGGCCCCGCCCGCAAGACCCATGCCTGAGCCCATGGACGTTGACGTCAACGCCATGGAGGCTCGTGGCCCTCCCCGCTCCCGGTTCCAGCAAGCTGCCACTGTCTCCCCCAAGGACAGACAGAAGCAGGAGGACCTCCGCCATGGTTCCTGCTTCTTCTGTCACCGACCGGGACACCAGGCCAAGGAGTGCCCCATGAAGTCGGGAAACGGCCGACCCTACTAGGTGGCTCTGGAGCCCTAGTAGGAGACCAACGCCGTGGATTGCTCAATGCAGTCCACGCGTCTCCAGAGGAAGTTCACCTCGCCCCCTCCCCCGAAGGAGAAACAAACCAAGTGTTGTGCGTCGTGCGAGAGGTGCATGGTGGCGCAAGCCGCCTGCCTCTCCACGAACGTGAAGAGAAAACCAAAATTGAAAACCAAAACAAAAAAGAAAATCAAGAACCCTTGAGGGACAGGACCGCCTGTGCCCTCACCCCTGTCAAGTCGTGTGTGTCGGATGCTTCCGACATGTGTCCGCAAGCCGTGGACGTCGTGTGCAATGGCGTGCTGACGCCGCAGGCCCCCGCAATGGCCGAACCCTATCCAAAATGTCCGAGTGGCCGTGATGAAGCCAACCAAGACCAAGTGTCGCCCGTTCCCCCAAGTCAAGTCATGGTGCAGGAGGCTGTGCAGGAGGACCATGAAGAGTCCCTGCTGTACCTCCCTGCCACCGTCCAAGGTCACACCGTCCGAATGATGGTGGACTCTGGAGCAAGCTGCAACTTTGTCAGCAGACGCTTGCTCCAGGAGCTCAACATACATGCAACCAAGAAGAAGTCGCCGATGAGTGTGGCGCTTGCAGACGATCGTGTGCAGCAGTGCACACACCAAGTGGTCCTGCGAGTGGCCCTCCATCCCAAGTACCATCCTGTCCTGTTGTTCCAAGTGATCGACACCAAGTTCGATGCCATCCTCGGCATGAGCTGGCTTGCTCGTGCCGAGCCGACTCCAGTCGTCGACTGGAAAGGCCGCACTGTCCGTGTTGGCCCTGACATTGTCCTGCAGGGCATGGCCTCACCCAACATGCCACCTCTCCTCTCAGCCATGCAATTCAAGAGGCTGATCAAGAAGGACACGTCGTTCCTCTGTGTCGTGCGTGAGGTCGACGACACCGACCAAGCCGGTCCCGGTCCCCCGCCTGTGGTGACCAAGCTGCTCGACGAGTACAAGGACGTATTCCCCGACCAGTTGCCACAATGCCTGCCACCCCAACGCACCGTCGATCATCGCATCGACATCGAACCAGGCTCGTCGCCTCCGTCAAGACCGACGTACCAACTGTCGCTGACGGAGATGGACGAACTCAAGCGCCAGTTGGATGACCTCCTCGCCCATGGGTTCATCCGCCCGAGCCAGTCACCGTATGGTGCACCAGTGCTCTTTGTCAAGAAGAAAGAAGGTGATCTCAGGATGTGCGTCGACTATCGCGCACTAAACAAACAGACCATCAAGAACACCCTACCCGTTGCCCAGGATCGACGAGTTGATGGCTCGTCTGAGTGGGCAAAGGTCATGCACGTTGGGAACACGTGTGGACTGCTGCGCGTGATGCACCGTGAGTCATGTTTGTTTGTCTTGGCGTGTATTCCCTGATTGGCTGGCGCCGATGACTCTTACTTCGCCTCCGACTGCGCTGTGCTTCGCCCCTCTCTCTAGCAGCTCCGCCTCCCTCGCACCCCCATCTCGTCCCTCGTTTGTCGCTCCACCCCTCTCGCCCACTTTCGCCCTTCGGTTTCCCTCTTGGCTATAAAGCCCCTCCTTTCTTGCACCCATTTTGTATCTGCAGTTCGAACAACACTTGTTGTTATCTGATAAGTCGTAATATAGCTTATCGTTGTTCGCCAAGCACCTGGTCGTCCAGTGTCGTTGCTTGTCGTGGTCCTCACATATTGTTCGAACTCCCTCTCTCTGTCTGACCACCTGCTTGGCTGAGGCTTCGTTGCTGCCCTCATCCTTCTATTCTCTGTTGTCTTCCCTGCATCCTCGCTCCCCACTTTCAAAGCCCACATGGACCAACTCCAGGCCCAAATCGTTGCCCTCCAGGAGGAACTGGTTCTCCTCCGGACCACACATTCTTCCGCCGCCCCACAGCTCCCGCACATGCCGACCCCGGACAAGTTCGACGGCACCAGGTCAAAGTTCCGCCCCTTCGTCAACCAGTGCCGCCTGCTCATGATGCTCCAGGCATCCAGGTTCCCGTCCGAGCAAGTCAAGGTGGGTTACGTCTTGAGTTTGCTCACTGGTCCGGCCCTCCAGTGGGCGACTCCCTTGATCGAGTCGAACGATCAAATCCTGCACTCGTTCGACTCGTTCATGGAACGCTTTCGCCAAGCGTTTGACGATCCCGACCGCACCCACACTGCCGAGCTGCTCCTGTCCTCCATGGCACAGGGCAACCGCTCGTGCATGGATTATGCCTCAGAGTTCCTCCGCGTTGCCGCCGACCTTCCCTGGAACGACGAAGCCAAGATCTCCGCCTTCCGCCGTGGCCTGTCGAGGGAGATCAAGCAGCGCCTCTCCTTCATCGACCCTCTCCCTCTCCGCTTGGTCCCGTTCGTCGAGCGTTGCCTCAAGATCGATGCACGCATCATCGAGCTCAACAACGAGCTCCGAAACACTGGCCCTGTTTCCTTCGGCACCCAGGCCTTCAACTCCCGCACCCCGTCCTTCCAGCCGCCCGCCCAGGAGCCTCCGGTTCTCTACTCCGAGCCGATGCAGATCGACGCCGCCGTCGTCAGCCGCCTGACCCCCGAGGAGAAGAACCGCCGCTTCCAGGAGCGCCTCTGCTTCCGCTGTGGCAAGCCCGGCCACGTCGCCAAGTCCTGCCCCCTCAAGTCCGGCTCCCGTGCTCCCGCCTCTGGTTCCCGCTTCCCCGGCTCCCGTCCTCAGGCTCCCGGCTCCCGTCCCCGTTCGAAGGTTGTCCGAACCATCGTCTACGATGATGGTGAGGAGGAACACTTCGAGTCGGGAAACGACCAGGCCCAGATCTAAGTGGAGGCTTAGATCTGGAGCCGTCTCCCCTTCCTCCAGAAGCAAGCGTCGATGGTAAGGAGCATGAGGTAAGTGTCGAACGCATGGCTATGTGTGGAATGATCAATGTAGTCGGTGGTGGATCGCACTCTGTCAAACCCGCCTCTTCTAAGGGCACATCTGGCTCCCAGATGTCTTTGACAGAGCTCCCGATCTCCACACCACCTGCGAACTTGGTCATCTGCTCGAACCATGCTGCCGACACTGATCTCTGCTCCGAGCCTTCTTCGTGCGTCTCGTCGATTTCTTCGTCTTCTCCCGTTTTCTCCGCTTCTCTTGTTCTCCCTTCTGGTCGCTCCCTCTCTTGCCAACTTCTCGTCGATTCTGGTGCCTCCGGCAACTTCATCGACGAGAGCTTTGTTGACCGCTTCTCGGTCCCCCTCGTTTCCAAATCCACTCCCCTCCCTGTCCAAGGTGTCGATGGCCAGCCACTTTCTTCCGGCCCCATCACTTTTGAGACGGAACCCCTCAAGATTGTTCTTGGGGACTACACTCAACACCTTTCCTTTGATGTCATTAAGTCTCCCCACCAACCTGTTATCCTTGGCTATCCCTGGCTGCAGTCCATCGAACCCAGGTTCCACTGGGCTCGTGGACTCCTTTGCCTTCCCCGTCCTGCAAACCACATCCTCAAGGTTGTGGATGCCTCTTCCCTCCCTTCCGTTTCTTCCGTTTCTCCTTCTCCCCTTCCTCTTGTTGGCGACACACCCAATGTTTTCCCTCGTGCCTCTACCGACACCACTGTGGTGCTCGCTTCTTCGCCTCGCACCGTTTGTACTCGCGAAGATGATCAGAATAAAGTGATCGCTCAACGTTATTCTGATTGTGTTCCGAGTGAGGTGCCCTGTTCCTGTGCTGCTCGTCCTGGTCCCTCCGGTCTCGTCTCCGTCCGTCCTGGTCTCCCCGGTCCCGTTGCTCCCAGCCCCGCTCCTGTCCGTGTCCAAGCGATCAGGTACAAGTCGTTGGAGCAGTCCGTCCTCGACACACAGTCTAGCCCCGACCCCCTGACTGTGTTCCAAGTCCTCGTCCTTCCTGCCACCGATCCGGATCCGACGCCCCTCTCGACGTCGATCCCCGAGGAGTACAAGTCGTTTGGCTCAGTCTTCTCGAAGCAGGAAGCCGATTCGTTGCCCCCGCACCGGACGTACGACTGCCCGATCGACCTGGAGCCCGGCAAGACCCCCAAGTTCGGACCGCTCTACTCCCTGTCAGAGCCCGAACTCAAGGCCCTTCGTGAATACCTCGACGACAACCTCGTCAAAGGGTTCATCCGTCCTTCGTCCTCTCCCGCCGGTTCTCCGATCCTTTTCGTCAAGAAGAAGGACGGCTCTCTGCGTCTCTGCGTGGACTATCGCGCATTGAACACGATCACGGTCAAGAATCGTTACCCCTTACCGTTGATCAATGAGATGCTGGACCGAGTCCGGGACGCGAAGGTGTTCACGAAGCTGGACCTCCGCGGGGCCTACAACCTGCTGCGTATCCGCGCAGGCGACGAGTGGAAGACGGCCTTTCGCACTCGTTACGGCCAGTTCGAGTACTTGGTGATGCCCTTTGGACTCACCAATGCTCCGGCCACCTTCCAGCACTTCATCAACGATGTCCTTCGTGATGAACTGGACAACTTTGCGATTGCCTACCTTGACGACATTTTGATTTACAGCGCTGACCCCACTCAGCATGCAAATCACGTCAAGCAGGTCCTGGCCAAGCTCCAGGCTGCAAAGTTGTACTGCAAGCTGGAGAAGTGCGAGTTCTCCAAGGACAAGGTCTCATTCCTCGGCTACGTCATCTCGCCCAAGGGTATCGAGATGGAACGAGCAAAGCTCTCCGCCATTGTCGACTGGCCCGTCCCCCGCAATGTCTCCGACCTTCGCTCCTTCATTGGGTTCTCGAACTTTTACCGTCGCTTCATTGACGGATATGCCAAGATCGCCGGTCCGCTCACGCTCCTGTTCAAGAAGTCCCAGGTCTTCCGCTGGTCCCCCGACGCCCACAAGGCTTTCCAGTCCCTCAAGGAAGCCTTCGTCTCCGAGCCCGTCCTTGCGCACCCCGACCCATCCAAGCCCTTTGTCGTGGAGTCTGATGCCTCAGACTTTGCGATCGGATGCGTCCTGTCCCAGCGCGGCTCCGATGGCCACCTGCACCCGTGCTCCTTCCACTCCCGCACGCTCATGGATGCTGAACGCAACTACAGCATCTATGAGAAGGAGCTCTTGGCCATCAAGGAGGCTTTCGAGGTCTGGCGACACTACCTCGAAGGTGCCCAACACCCAGTCCAAGTCCTTACCGACCACAAGAACTTGGAATACCTGGCGTCGGCCCGCATCCTCAACCAGCGACACGCCCGGTGGTCGCAGTTCCTGTCTCGGTTCGACCTCCGGATCCAGTACCTCCCCGGTCCAAAGAACGGCAAGGCCGACGCTCTCTCCCGCCGCCCGGACTACGTCCCTCCGTCCGCACCTGTGTCCAAGGAGCCTCCCCCGTTGCTGCCACCTTCGTCGTTCGCCTGTGCCGTCCGTCGCTCCTCGGATGCAAGTTCCACTCGCCCTGTGGACTTGCTCAAGCTCATTGCCGAGGAGCAACCCAAGGACCCGTCCCTGGACCAGCTCCGCAACGATCCCAAGTATGTCCTGAAGGATGGTCTCCTCACCTTCATGGACAAGATCGTTGTGCCCGAGTCGTGTCGAGTCCCCGTCCTCAAGTCATGCCACGATCCTGTCGCTGTTGGACATCCTGGCATTCGGCGGACTCGGGCACTGATCTCGAGGCAGTTCTGGTGGCCCTCAATCCGCAAGGATGTCCAGGCTTATGTCTCGACGTGCGACACTTGTGCACGCTCGAAAGTCCCTCGACATAAGCCGTTTGGATACTTGCAGCCCCTCCCGACGGCATCGCGACCCTGGTCTCTGGTGACGATGGACTTTATCACCGACCTCCCCGAGTCCAACGGCAAGACTTGCATCTTTGTCGTCGTCGATAGCCTGACCAAGATGGCCCACTTCCTTCCCTGTCGGTCCCTCCCAAGTGCCGAGGAAACAGCGTCGCTGTTCCTCGACAACATCTTCCGTCTCCACGGTCTCCCGGACAACATCGTCTCGGACCGAGGAAGCCAGTTCACCTCGCGGTTCTGGCAGGCCCTGTGCTCAGAACTCGGCATCAAGACCAGTCTGTCCACGGCGTTCCACCCCCAAACCGATGGACAGACTGAGCGGGTCAACCAAGTCATCAACCAGCATCTCCGCTGCTACACCTCGTACCAGCAGGATGACTGGGCGATGCTGCTCCCGCTCGCCGAGTTCTCATACAACAACCTCGAGCACACCTCGACCAAGGCCTCCCCGTTCCTGGCGACTTACGGCTTCAACCCTCGATTCGAGTCTCCGGTCCTTCCTTCCAGCCTCGATGTCCCCTCCGCGACCGACCGAGTCGAACACCTTCAGCACAACTTGGCGTTGCTGAAGGAGAACCTCGAGAAGGCCAAGGCGGACTACAAGCGCTTTGCGGATGCCCACAAGTCCGACGCTCCCAAGTTCGCTCCTGGCGATCAAGTCTGGGTCCTAACACGCAACATCAAGACCACCCGTCCAAGCAAGAAGTTGGACTACCAGCGCATCGGACCCTACAAGATCGTCGAAGCCATCGGTTCCCTCGCCTTCCGCCTCGACCTTCCCAAGGATCTCAAGATCCATCCGGTGTTCCATGTCTCCCTCCTTGAGCCCCACAAGTCGAACACCCTCCCCGGCCGCATCCAAGACCCTCCTCCGCCAGTCCGCGTCGACGACCACTTGGAGTATGAAGTCCAGGAGATCCTCGACTCCAAGCTGGTCCGCGGTAAGTTGAGCTATTTCGTTGATTGGAAGGGCTACTCGACTGATCATCGCAGCTGGGAGCCCGCCAACTACGTTAACGCTCCCGACAAGATAGCCGACTTCCACCGCCGGTACCCCGACAAGCCTGGACTTATTGTTCGCAGGAGTGGCCGTAGTTTGGGGAGGGGATGATGTGATGATCATGCACGTTGGGAACACGTGTGGACTGCTGCGCGTGATGCACCGTGAGTCATGTTTGTTTGTCTTGGCGTGTATTCCCTGATTGGCTGGCGCCGATGACTCTTACTTCGCCTCCGACTGCGCTGTGCTTCGCCCCTCTCTCTAGCAGCTCCGCCTCCCTCGCACCCCCATCTCGTCCCTCGTTTGTCGCTCCACCCCTCTCGCCCACTTTCGCCCTTCGGTTTCCCTCTTGGCTATAAAGCCCCTCCTTTCTTGCACCCATTTTGTATCTGCAGTTCGAACAACACTTGTTGTTATCTGATAAGTCGTAATATAGCTTATCGTTGTTCGCCAAGCACCTGGTCGTCCAGTGTCGTTGCTTGTCGTGGTCCTCACAACGTTCATGCAGCTGATGAACGATGTGTTCCGCCAAGAGCTCGACAACTCTGTCATCGTGTACCTGGATGATATCCTTGTGTACAGCAAGGATGAAGCGACCCATGAAGGTCATGTCGCCCGCGTGCTGGCCAAGCTACGCGAGCACAAGTTGTATGCCAAACTGTCCAAGTGTGAGTTCTTCAAGAATCAAGTCCCGTTCCTGGGACACGTTGTCTCAGGAAGAGGAATCGAAGTCGACCCCGCCAAGGTCAAGTCTGTGGTCGAGTGGCCGCCGCTCGCATGCGTCTCTGACGTGCAGTCGTTTCTCGGTCTCGTCAACTACTACCGCCGATTCATCCCCGATCTGGCGCGCACTGCCGGTCCACTCACAGACCTACTCCGCAAAGAGTGCCCCTTCGTGTGGGACCACCCACAACGCCAAGCGTTCGAGACCCTCAAGCACGCCTTGACGAACGCTCCTGTCCTCGCTGTGTTCGACCCGAACACGGATGTCTCCGTGCACACCGACGCCTCCGACTTTGCGGTGGGAGCTGTTTTGATGCAGGAGGGAAGGCCCGTTGCCTTCGAGTCGCGCAAACTGTCCCAACACGAGATCAACTATCCCGTGCACGAGAAGGAGCAGCTTGCGATCATCTACGCGCTGCAGAAGTTCCGAGTGTACCTCCACGGTACCGCCAAGCCCTTCAAGATTGTGACGGACCACCAGTCACTGCGTTACCTCGACACCAAGAAGAACCTGAGCCGACGCCAAGCGCGATGGATGGAGTTCCTCGCCGAGTACAACTACGAGGTTGTATACCAGAAAGGCAAACTCAATGTGGTGCCTGACGCACTGTCCCGACGCCCCGACTACCAATTGGCGTCACTGTACGAGTCGACTGTCAGTGTCGACAACACGATGCTGGATGTTGTCCGAGACAACATCGCCAACGACAAACAGTTCGGAGAACTGTTCCGAAAGGTGTCTAAGCTCCCCAAGGACGACGAATCATCCGAGTACACAGTGCGTGATGGCCTGCTCCTCCTGAAGAAGGACAGCCGTGTCTGTGTGCCGGACATTCCGTCGTTGAAGACCAAGTTGCTCCAAGAGGTCCACGACTCGCCCCTCGCTGGACACTTTGGAGTCGAGAAGACATACGACCGACTGGCCAAAGTCGCATACTGGCCTGGAATGAAGCGCACCGTCGAGAAGTACATCGAGTCCTGCCATACCTGCAAGATGGTCAAGTCACGCACGACCCGAGAGCAAGGATTGCTGCAACCCCTGCCTGTTCCCGACCGCCCCTGGACCAGCATGTCCATGGATCTCATCACGCATCTACCGACGACCAAGTTGGACCACGATGCAATCGCTGTCTTTGTCGACAGGTTCAGCAAGATGGCACACTTTGTGCCGTGCCAGACGACATGCTCCGCGCCTGACCTTGCACTGCTGTTCTTCAAGCATGTGTTCAAGCACCACGGCCTCCCAAAGTCCATCGTCAGTGATCGAGACCCCCGATTCACCTCCTTGTTTTGGACAAGTCTGTTCGACCATCTCGGCACCAAGCTGAACATGTCAACCTCGCACCACCAACAAACGGATGGACAGTCCGAGCGGACGATCCGCACCCTCGAGCAATACCTGAGGACATACGCCTCGACCAGCCAAGACGACTGGGACATACAGCTGAGTCATGCAGAGTTTGCATACAACACCGCCAAGTCGAGCACAACTGGCTTGAGCCCCTTTGAGGCGCTCTACGGATTCCAGCCTGATGTTCCCACCTCCTTGACACTGACCGAGTCCACGGCTGGATTGCCTTCCAAACCAAGTGCCTTTGTCAAAGATCATCAAGTCCGACACAAGATGATCGCCGACGCGCTCACGGATGCGCAACAAGTGATGGCGAAGTACTACGACCGCCGACACCAGGATGTCTCCTTTGAAGTTGGAGACCTTGTCTACCTGGACGCCGACAACATCAAGGTCCCCGAAGCCCAGTCAAAGAAGTTGTTGCCCAAGTACCGAGGACCGTTCAAGATAGCGGCCCGACCCAGTCCCCTCAACTACCTGTTGGACTTGCCACCTGGAAGCAAGCTCCATCCTGTCTTCCATGTGTCCAAGCTGCGTCGCCACACGACCCGCAGTCCAGCACAGTTCCCCGACGCCGACGAAGGTGTCCCGGACGACGCACCACTGGAAGACGACCTCGGACAATACTATACTCAAGAATATGAAGTCGAAAGGATCGTGAGGCACAAGAAAGTGGCTGATGGGTCACTTCGGTTTTATGTCAAGTGGGTTGGTTACCCACACTCGGGCAACACATGGCAAACACTGGAGGACTTGTCCCATGCACCCGAGGAGCTGAGTAAATACGGTAAACACCTCGAGGAGCCCCAAATAAAGAGCACACGCAGGGCTCCTCGCAGGAAGCCTTCTTAAGTGTGGGAGTGTAGGAGATGGTATCTCCGACGCTGTGCTGCGCGTACTGCGCGTACTGCGCGGCGCAGTGGGTCGTGACCTGTGCTGCGCTTTGCGTTTTCACGCACCGCAGGCAGGCCACCGCAGGGTATACCTGCGGGTTGCCCCCGTTCCCCCCGTTTGTCTGGAGTTCGGTTTTATCGTGAATAAACGTAAGTGCTCCCCGAGCTCACCCGTCCGCTAGAGTAGCCTAGCACCGCCCTGTTCTGCCCCGTCCTGTCTTGTCTTGTACCCCCTCCCTCCCCGTCTTGCCCCAACGTCCCAGTAGTGGACGTTACA
>NW_026516615.1:0-11204 GCF_025602895.1 Polychytrium aggregatum
GCGGTTGTAGCGGTCTTGGCTCTGCTGGGCGGTGCGCATCTCGCGCTGGTAGGTGGCCTTGGCCGACTTAATCAGCTCGATCGTCTTGCGCGCAGTGGACACGTCATCGCGGAGATTGCTGATTAGGCGTTCGGCGAGCGGCAGAAAGCTGGCGACCGGATCGGCAGCGACAGCAGGAGCAGCAGCAGGTGCGGGGGTGGGGGTGTCTGTGTTCTGGGACATCTTGGCTCGATATACTATATGGGTGAGAAATTCTTTATTGCTCTTCAGCGCAGGGGAACAACATGAAAGGGGCGCGGATCATGTCTACCATGATACGCAAGTATGCGATCTCAAATACATAAGTGCCCGCGCTATGAATCGTAATTTTGGTGTAGCTCTGTGGCGAGTCTGCGGGGGCTGTATAACGGACCGGGTCGTCACAGCTGCCAATATCCTCCACTACCGCCTGCCAGTCCTTAAAGTTCAGCGCAGTAACACTTCCATCCTTGCCGACGGTGCTTATGTGCGTTGTGTCCTTGTGACGACCGGTGTTGTAGATTTTTCGGGTAGACGAAAGGCTACCGGACTGATTGACTCGATTGACACCGTTGGTGAATGGGATGTAGACGGACAGGGGCACTTCGTCGAACGGGACGTACAGACGGGCGTTGAAGGTGAAATCCATACCCATCGGTGTGAAGCCCGCTAATTCTTCGCAAAGGTAAGACTTGCTCTGGGGTGAGAGCTTTGTCTTCCTCTGAATGGACTCTTGTGTCTCGTCAGTATCGATTCCGAACAAACCAAGTACATTGTTGCGCTTGGTTGTGTAAATAGCCATGATACGCCTCTTTAGATCTTCGGTGATCTCGACTTCCGAGAGGACGATCACAAATCGAAGTAGATTGCGGACTCGATCCAGGACATAGACTACCCAGGGGAGGTTGCATGGCATGGCAAGCCATTGTACTAGGTCCGTCGTTTGTCGGTCGAGCGTCCCAGCCACCGTTGACATTGACAAAACCTTGGCGCAAGCAATAATGGCTGGATGGTGACGTCGGACTTGGTCGGAGTATGGGTAGACGAGCTGGTAATCACCGCCCATGTTGTAGCCGATCCTATCCAGGTCAACGACATTATCGTCACCGTCGCGCAATTCTGGGATGGTGTACGAGAGCGCAAACAAGCGTGGGTTGCGCTTGGCTTCATGGAGGCACTCGAGCACACACAGGAAGCTGGCGTAGTTGAACAATGCGACGCTAACGCCAGCAAATTGAACTTCATCTGCCAATGCTTCGTTCGCAATCCGTTCAGTGATGTACCGGGCTGCTATACTTGAGATCGACCAGGAGTGAATGATGCCATCGTCACTGCTGAGTGTGACAGAGGGCGTCTGATCGCTGATGATCGTGTGCCACAAGAGGGTACTCGGTGGCTTCGGTGGTGAAGTGAACATCGAGGCGAGCTTTAGGTACCCGGCTTTGCAGCGAGAAATTGTCGTTTTGCGACTCGATCCACGACCGATGGATCCGGATTGCTTTTTCTTGACCGATCCTTGCTCCCTTCGGGCCGAACGGTTGCACTGAGCTTGTGGCGCCGGAAGCACAGTGGGTGTCTTGGGACACTCGATCAATGGAGCGGGGGGCTTTTCTCGTTCTTCGATTGGCGGTTCCTGAGTAGGGTCGACGTCTGATTCATCGGATTCAAGGCCGTTGAACAAATGATAAGTTGAAAATCCGCTGCCGATATGGTACATAATAGTGCGCTGGCGAAGTTTGATCTGGGAGGATGATGGGGTCTGGGGAGACGACTCCGCTCTTGGGCGGAAGTTTCACGTCGGTGCTGCGCCACCCTTGCAACATCGGGATCAGCTGAGGCCCACGAGAATCATATAGATCAGAACGAAGAGATAGACGAGCATGGTTGCGATGGTTGCGTACGACATGCGTGCGGATGTGCTGCGTTTGCTGCGATCAGGCTCACATTTTTTCCCCAGCGCTTGCCATCGATCGTCCAAATGAATACCAAGATCCAGCCGAGCCGCCCCGTCCTGGGTATCCCGCCTCGAACGACATCCGAATGGATCGATACCCCGCCTCCAAAGCAGAGGGAACGCAATTACTTTATTTGCGTCGAGTCCATCAAGCGTGCACCTGTCTATCCGTCTCCGGCAGAGTATCGCTTCCCGATCCTCCAGCCCTTGCGCGATGTCATTCGTGTCGAGCTCGTTGGAGGGACCTTGCCGTCGACACCGGCCACGACGCCGCCCTATGTCATCCTTGATGTTAATGAGCTGAACCACATGGATGTCGGCAGTGCAAACGGTGCCTTCAATGTGCTCTTTACCGCCCCCGGAGCCGGCTCGTCCACCCACAGCATCGTGCAGACGCAAATGACCCAGACAACGACACTGATCTGCCAGCCGTCCATCCCCAGACTCAATTACCTGTCGATCGCCTTGCGTGCCCCCGACGGCACTCTCATGGACTATGGCACCGGCTTTGATCCGTCAAACCAGCACATGCTCATGTTCAAGTTCACGGTCTTGGAGGCCTTTGGGCAGCTACCTTAAGGGAGAAGCGTGAGTGTCTGCTGAATGGCAGAAGCAGTGCGTGGGTTAGTGGGACTGTACGGATACAAGAGTCCCTTGGAATCGACCACAAAGAGCGTCGGGAACCCGTTGACACCCAGGATCTCTGAAATCTGCCGTTGCTTCACACCGTCAAAGTGAAAGACCGGGAAGGGTGCATTGCGAAGCTCCTTGGCAAGCCGGTGGCAGTGGCCGCATGTCGTCATATATGCGACCACCAGGGCCTTGCGACCCAGAGCACGCCTGAATCGTACCGGAGTCCCTGGCTGCATTCCGAAATCAAGATCGACCCGCGGCTCGATCGGCTGTCCAAAGGTCGTGAATACGTCTTCATTGTGCCGCTTGTGCTTCAGAGGCGGCAGTGGGCTGAATGGTGCAAACTCGATCATTGCTGTCTTCTACATCAATAAAAATTTTTGTTGGACCCAGGTCATGGGAACGGAATGAGCAACATCCGCGCAAACGTCATCGTCTCTGAGGCATCCACCCTCGAGATCTATAGCGACCGTGTGCTTTGCCAGGCCGTCTCGCTCTCAAGCACCGCAACCAATGCACTCTACACCATCGGCGGCATCCAGTGCGGGGCCAGCGTGTCCGTTGCCACCTCCGTTCCAGACACCGGCTCTCTCGTCACCTACCAGCGACTTGTCCTTGAACGGAACCACCCTCCAGGTCCTTTGCCCACAAACGAATCAACAGGGCCTCAGCGTCGAGGGGAACTTGGCGTGTGGCTCTGAGCTCTCGGTCGGCTCGGTATTCTCGGTCTCGGCTGCAAACGGGCTGGCTTGCTCGGCTGATGCGGCTTTCACCGGAGCACTCTCGGCCGGTGACGTCTCAGCGTCGACCATAGACCTGTCCACTTCGCTATCTGCACCGAGCGTCACGGCCACTTCGTTGAGCGCTTCCTCGGCTACAGTGTCGTCCTTGAGCTGCACCACCATCAGCGTCAGCAGCGGTATCACTATCGACACTCTCAGTCTCACCAATGCCAGCTTTGAAAACCTCACGACCACGGTGTCTACGAACCTGGTGGACGTCTCGGTCGACACCCTTGCTGCTTCGTCGTCCGTATCGATCGGGTCCAGTGGCAGCTTCTCTTGTGCTGGCAGCACCAGCTTGGCAAGCGCATCGGTCTCGGCGAACATTGACCGCTTCGGCTGTGAGCGTCTCTGGCACTCTCTCGGCGTCCACCGTCGATGCCGGGTCTGTTAGTTGCTCGGGTTCGGTCACGGCCACATCGTCCGTCGGTGCACCGGTCTTGACCGCATCCACGTCCATCGGCGCTCCTTCGGCATCCATCACCTCGCTCTCTGCCTCGTCGGTCTCTGCGGCTGACGTCACCGCCACCGACACCATCACGTGCCCGAGCCTCACTGTCAGCTCGGCGCTCTCGTCGACCGGGACGGCCGAGTTTGCGGGTCTCGGCGTGAGCACCACTGCCACAATTGCGACCCTGTCGGCCACCAATCTCACTGCAACGGCTGCAACGATCACCAACGCCAGCGTCTCGTCCGTGCTGACGGCAAATACCTTGGACTACATCGCCCTCAGCTCGGCATCCACCCAGATCTCGGCCAGCACCTCAATCCTCTCGGCTGGATGCGATTCCCTTCGGCTCGTGTCGCTTGCCAGCCCATCCACCACGACAAGTCGCAACCTGGCCCTCTTCACCCTGGGGGCGTCCTATTCAGACAGCGACTTTGAGTGCTGCCAGCTGGCATCCGAGTCGACCGACATGTACGTGCTGAGCTCGCGGGCGATGGGTGCCGGGCAGGTCCGCTCTGTCGGTGTGCGGGCAGGCACATCCGTGAGCCAGCCGCAGATCCTCGTCGACCCCTCGCTCATCACTCTCTCCTGCGACGTCAACGTCATGGGCGAGCTCTCGACTTCGTCGGATATCCGTCTCAAGACCGACATTGTCGATTACAACGTCCAAATGTACAACACCGCCCACAAGCTGCTCGACCTCGACATGATCGAGTACGTCCACACCAGAGATCCCGATGGACCGCGCCGGGTGGGTCTTATTGCCCAGCAGGTGCAGGAGCACTTTCCGCAATTCGTGAAGCAGGACCGGGACGGCTTTCTCGCCGTGCAGTATGATCATATGGTGCTGCCGCTCATGGCGTTGCTCAAGCGGGTGTGCGCCCAGATCGGGCTCGAGAATATCTAGGTCTCTGGGTGAGGTGAACCATGGTCGTCGTTAAGGATTACACCGTCCATATCAACCAGAGGCTCGGCAAGGGGTCGTATGGGACCGTCTATCGCGGATCCAAGAACGGCAAGACGTATGCGCTCAAGAAGACCACGATGGAGAAACCCGGGGAGCTCTCTGCCACGCTCATCAGGGAGATTGCCATTCTCAAGCGCCTTGCGGGCCACCCTAACATTGTGCAGCTGGAGGAGTTCTTCTTTGCTGACAACCTCAAGTTCACTTGGCTGGTCTTTGAGGAATACAAGACCACGCTGGACGCCCTCATCAAGAGCAAGGTACGACGGGCTCTCCATGGACGAGACCTTCAAGTTCTCGTCCAATCTTATCGACGGACTCGTTTATATGGAGGAACAAGGGTGTATTCACCGGGATCTGAAGCCGGGCAACATTCTCGTTCACGCGGACGGGCACTGTGTCATTGCCGACTTTGGACTCGCCCGCATGGATCGCACCCTCTACAACGTCAAGCAGGACACATCCGTCGTGACGCTCTGGTACCGCGCACCCGAGATTCTGCTGGGGTGTATCGATTATACTCTGCAGGCGGATATGTGGAGTCTGGGATGTATTGTCTTTGAAATGTTCTTTGGGCAGCCTCTCATATCCACCAAGACAGGCCACGAACAACTCAGCGTCATCTTGACCATCATCGGCTCGGTCCCGCTCAAGACCTACAGTCTCAAGATCCCCACCAAGACCAGCGACCCGAACAGCGCAGCCTGGTATATGCACCTCGAGGGCAAACCCAATGGCATGTATCACCATCTGCGCAACGTCTTTGTCAAGGAGGAACAGCGGCACTGGGTCTGCAAGATGCTCGAGCTGGATCCAGCTCAGCGAGCAAGGCCAAGGGAATCAAAGGATGAATTGCTGGCCCTGATGCGCGCACAGCTCCTCTGATGGCGCACCAGCTTTTCATGGATCCGACCAAGCACCCGCTTCTTCTCAATGTCATATGGACGCAACAACCGCATGCACTGCTCAAAGGTGTACCAGCCCACCTGCTTGACTTCTCCAGCTTGGTGCAAATTGGAGAAATTCATTTCCCAGTCCGCCTCCCCTTTCATCTCGGCGAGGTAGTATACGTGCTTGTATTGGATGTCGTTGGTGCCCTTGAACTCTTCAATATACGTGTCTCTGTTGTTCAATCGCAGCTGGCTGTGCGGATACCCAGTCTCCTCCGTATATTCGCGCAATGCGGCATTCAGTGTGCTCTCGCGGACATTGCGCCGTCCCTTGGGGAAGCCAAACTCGGTGTGCGGCCATGTGCAGTGCGTGTGCTTGATGTAGTAGTGCTTGTCGACGCTGGTGTACTTGGCCTTGGCTTCGTCGTAGTCCATGGTATAGCATGGATTCTTGTGGTTCACCCAGAGCCGGTTCCAGATCTCGTCAAAGGACTCGTGGAGCAGCCGGTGTCTCTCTTGACAGGTCATCTCGCCAAAGAGCGTCATGAGCTGGGGTGTGCTGTAGATGCCGCGGATAAAGTCGATGTAGGCGTGCGTGTCCTTCCGCTGGATCATGCAGTAGACGAGATCGCCGTCGCGCGGGGCAATCAGCGTCTGGGATCGTGTGTTGATGAAGCTGTTGTGGACGTCGCAGTCATACGGTGTCCCGGGTACTGTCGATATCTGGTCGCCGGCGCGGAACCGCCGGTATGCAATGATCCCGTAGCTCGTCACCGGGAGCGTGCAGTCCCGGTACATGTGCCCGATCATCCCGCAATTCACACATCTGAAGTTGGCATAACCTCCGTTTCGTCGTCGGATTCTCCTGGTCGTCATTCTGCGACAAACGCGCACAAAGCTTTCCATATCCCCAGGATTTTTTGTTCTGATTTCAGCTCATGAAATCCAACCAGCTGATTCCATCGGCACTCTGCAGAAGAGTGGCCTCGATGCCCATAAAGTAGAGCTGGTACAGCCCGTTCGTGGCGGTATTGGTGATGTTGAAGAGCAGTGCGACTTCGTCAAAGGCCCCGCAATCCAAGGCATCTTCTGCTCCGAAATCGAAGCAGTAGATTCCGCGTGTACCGTCAAAGTCTGCATAGCCCGTCTTGATGCGGGGGAAGATCTCTGGCAGCTGGTAGAATCGGGGCTTGCCGTCCAGGGTCAGTGTGACGCTGGTGAAGAGACCCGTTGCCTCTGGATTAAACTTCCAGAGCAGCTTGCGGATCACCGACCGGAACGGGAGTACCACCTTGAATGACCCCGGTGAGACCGGTACGTCATAGTAGACCCAGGTGTTGAGCAGCTGAGTCTTTTGCACATCCGGGTCATTCACTGGTGCCGTCGGCCACATGCGATACTTGAAGAAGACGGCGGCATCCTGGAAGACTGCGGTTTGTGCGGGAATCGGTGGGTCTGTCGATGTGTGTGGAGTCGGTGCCGGTCCCAGCACTCCAGATGCGGCGGTTGCCCATATCACCCGGAACTTGAGCTGCATCGCCTGTACATCCGCAAAGAGGAACGGTGCATGGGGTGCTCTGATGAGAAAGCTTTGGGTGGTGGCTTGCGGGAGACTGAAATCACACAGTGGCTGGTAAAGCGTGAATCCGTCGGGAACTCGCCCGGCTGCAAGCTCATCCGCATAGTTCGTCGGCTCCAATGCCGAAACCGCTTCGAGCCACATGCCCGTCCACTGGTACAGGCGCATCGAGCCGACCCACATCTCGATCGAGTCGATTGCCCCGAACCCAGCTGCATTGGCAAAGCCACCGACGTTAACCTCGATCGTGAAATACAGCCATGTCTCCTCGAGCTGATCACCCAGCCAGGGAACGACCGCGGTCGATGTCTTGCCAAAGTCGGTCACTTCCTGGAACTCGACTCGTGAGATGTTAATGCCGCTCTTGGGTTGCCCCTGGAAGAGCGCTCGCTCTTGCGGGCCGTATGTCGTGAGCTGCGTGAGTGCGGTTGCATTCGTCGACATTGTGGGTTCTTGGTGAGGGGTAGATAGAATATTCGGGCTGGGTCTCGTGCGTCTGATGGAGGCAAGAAATATTCTTGGCCTAGAGAAGATCACAGCCATGCCCCCGCTCCACAACGTCGACATCACCAACGATAATGCCTTCCAGCTCATTGCTCAGTATATTGAGATTGCTCAGTCCAAGGGTGCTTACAAGCTGAACGATGCATTCCAGCTCAAGAAGGCGCTCGATGCCTGTGTCAGCGCCAAGTACGAGCCATTCGGAGAGAACGACCGCAACCCACGAGAGACGGCCAAGCGTATCCTGCTTCAGGGCATCTTTGTCGGACAGAACAAGGGCGCCTTTACGATCTCAGACTCGGTGCTCCTCGCCGATCTCATCCAGTTTACCGAGCTGGACGGTGGAGAGCTATTCGGTTCAACCAGCCATGGTCACGGAAAGCAAGTCTCGAAGCACAAGGAGAGGGAGTAGCTCCACCATCAAGAGAAAACGAGACCGATCCTTTCTGTTTTGCCTCGACATGATCAAGTCCAAGAGCGAAATGAGGACTTGGTGCATTGGGCTGGGAGGTCGACGCGATCACATGACCAAGGGGGTCAGGGTGGAGATGGCATGTTTCCTCCGCCCGCCGTGCCGCCGTGCGCGGCGATCCCAAGTCCAGCGGGGGATGAAGAGCAGAGATCGCCGCACCAGGGCGGCCCTGGCGAGGGACAACCATGTCTCCCAGGATGCCGAGACTGGTGGTATAAATGGTCGCCCTCGGGGCAGAGGAGCGAGATCAGCATCGACCCAGCTCCAGCCTCAGCTTCCTGCGTTCGACCATGGCTACTCCCTTTGCTCCCCCCGGTATCCAAGCTACCCCTACTGCGCCTGCTGCCCTTCCAGGTGTAGTTGTCCCAGCTGCCAGGCCTCCCGACTCTCCAATCCCCGACGTTTCCCTCAGCGACGTTCCCTTTGGTAGAAACAGCGTCACGATCGTGAAGACGCATCAGCGCTCTACTCACTGGGCGATGACGTTCGAAATGATCAATTCCGATTTTCGCCCGTCTGCCCTCAAGCAGATCACCTTTCCAGTGTTCACTGGATTTATTTGGTGTACCGAGTACATCCAGATCGCCCGTGTTTATATTTTTTTGATTCTGAAGTGCTTCCAGCACTATTTTGCCCCGATTGTTGCCGTTTTCCCCAATCTTTCTTATCTTCGCACCTTCGTTGCTACCCTCTTGAAGAAGAACAAGAAAATCCATGGCGCTGGTGACATCACTCCTTCCAATTGCCACAGGTTTGATCTCTTTGGCCAATGTCCTCTGACTTTGAAGGATTTTATTCGATCTATTGCGCTGTTGTTCACCCCTTGAACCCAGCTGAACACAATCGCATTCACCAGTCCTTCGTGAACCACACTGTTGGCAAATATCGCGCTGTTGGTCCCTTCTGTTCTGCTATAGGATTGGGGTTTCGCCTGAGATTGCAGAATCTGACTACCCCCCTATCCAACACCCCCGTTTCACCTTTGATCAATCGCCCTGTAACTTGGTTTGTCCCCACCTTTTCTGCGTTTGTATCCATCTTTGTGGATGTCCCCAATGGGTTCAGGGTGCTGTGCAGCGTCAATTCTTTGTTATATCGCTTCGCAATCCCCCCTGCTGTTGCTCAAACCACCTCACAGCCCATCCTCACCACCAACGACGCGTACGACAGCGACTCTGAGTACGTTCCCTCGGACACCGATTCAGCAAGCTCCTTTTGCTCTTCCGAGTCCGCCGAGTCCTCCAGCTCCACCGAGGTCGATGAACCCACCAGCTTCTCAGAGCCCGCCGAGTCCATCGCGCCTGCCGAATCGATGCAAGCTGATCGACGACGAATACACCATCGTCGCCGAAGGCGTCGTCCCAGTTCAAGCCAACATGCCCTCCAAGAATGCGGCCTTTGAACACCCCAAGACCCCGACTCCTGCTGGCATCAGCGGTCCTCGCTTGATGCTCGTCGATGGCTTGGCCACTCCAATCACGCCAGCGGCCAAGAGCAACGACAAGATCAATGCCACCCCGGTTCTCGCGACTCCCGATCCCCAGCCTGTGCCTGTGGTTGCGGCTGTTGTCGAGACAGTGATCGCTACTCCAAAGCCCGTTGTCCCTGGTGAGTGCTGCACGAACATAGCTGTTTTTCGCTCGACTGAGGACTGACACTGTTTCTTCTTTGCCACAGCAGCTCCTGTCGAGCCCACAACCCCCGATGGAGCGGCTGTCGTCTCGCTCAAGAGAGATTTCGCCGCGATGAAGGCTGTGCCTATCGGATGCTACGAATTCATGACACCAATCAGGGACACTGTGCTTGCCTCAGGCAATGACATGTCCGAATTCATGGCATGGTCCAAGGACATTGCCACAATCGACAGCAAGAATCGAGAAATCGAGAGCCAGAACAAGCAGTTCAGCTTGGATGCCTATAAGACTGTACTTGAGTGCATCAAGGGTGTCGAGGACAAGACCACCGCTTTTGGAATCCTGGACAGAGCTGAAGCCTTCATTTACGGCTCAAAGCGAACCAAGCTCAGCGACCCCGAGGACACCCAGCCAAGCCCTTCCACTCGCCCCACCACTCCCACTCCTCCATCCGCGGCCGTTGGGGTCGAGGAGCTTCCCGATGAGCAGCCAGCCGAGCATTTGTCCTTCCAGAAGCTCGACATCGAAGGTCTCAAGGCCGCTTTTGCTACTCCTGTCGACAACACCCCCGGTAACTTCAAAACCATTCCTGAGTTGATTGCGGGTGTTGATGAGTTTCGGGCGTTTTTCGATGGTATCACTCCCCAGCATAGAATGCTCTACTCGATGGACCGCTTGACCGATATGGTGATTGATTGGTTTGATGGTATAGTTGAAGATTATGGTCTCCATGATAACTTTCTTAGCAACTGGCGGGTGATCGAGTGTAAATCTTCGAAAATTTTCCCCACCTCCTATTATGCGCCTTTGCATCCTTTCATTCTCGTGCTGGTTGGTTTGTATGTTTTCAAGAGAGGGACGATTTTGACTTGGACCGAAATGCGTGGGGCCTTCTCCACTCGTGTTGCATTTTGAGTATTTATGAAATACAAATGTGGAGCGCTCGTTGGCGACTCTGTGATTTGATACGTTGCAGGGCTGTGGTAGTTTTGTCGGGGGCACCCATCGGCGACTCGTTCCTCTGTGGCGAGGCTGTGGTAGTTTTGTCTGGGGCACCCATCGGCGACTCTTTCCTCTGTGGCGAGGCTGTGGTAGTTTTGTCTGGGGCACCCATCGGCGACTCTTTCCTCTGTGGCGAGGCTGTGGTAGTTTTGTCTGGGGCACCCATCGGCGACTCTTTCCTCTGTGGCGAGGCTGTGGTAGTTTTGTCTGGGGCACCCATCGGCGACTCTTTCCTCTGTGGCGAGGCTGTGGTAGTTTGTCTGGGGCACCCATCGGCGACTCTTTCCTCTGTGGCGAGGCTGTGGTAGTTTTGTCTGGGGCACCCAT
>NW_026516616.1:0-11026 GCF_025602895.1 Polychytrium aggregatum
CTGATGTCAGCATTACCATCATTTGTTAGCAACCTGTGTGTGTTTCCTTCCGCCGCACTTGCTTCGACCCTGCTGCGTCGGGCTTCGCCTTCGTGACCTCCAGAAAGATGAATGGCCCAACTTGCCCGCTCATGTTTTGGATCAAAGTCCTCGAAAACTGACACAATTGACCTGAGATTCTTGTCCCACTGATTCCAAGAAACATGTTTGTTAAATGTATCGCTAGCTTCCCTTTGATCTCATGATCTGACCCCTATCCCGAGGCCCCGACTATCAATTGACGTCACTGTACGAGTCGACTGTCAGTGTCGACGACACGATGCTGGATGTCGTCCGAGACAACATCACCAACGACAAACAGTTCGGAGAACTGTTCTGAAAAGTGTCTAAGCTCCCCAAGGATGACGAATCGTCCGAGTACACAGTGCGTGATGGCCTGCTCCTCCTGAAGAAGGACAGCCGTGTCTGTGTGCCGGACATTCCGTCGTTGAAGACCAAGTTGCTCCAAGAGGTCCACGACTCGCCCCTCGCTGGACACTTTGGAGTCGAGAAGACATACGACCGACTGGCCAAGGTCGCATACTGGCCTGGAATGAAGCGCACCGTCGAGAAGTACATCGAGTCCTGCCATACATGCAAGATGGTCAAGTCACGCACGACCCGAGAGCAAGGATTGCTGCAACCCCTGCCTGTTCCCGACCGCCCCTGGACCAGCATGTCCATGGATCTCGTCACGCATCTACCGACGACCAAGTTGGACCACGATGCAATCGCTGTCTTTGTCGACAGGTTCAGCAAGATGGCACACTTCGTGCCGTGCCAAACGACATGCTCCGCGCCTGACCTTGCACTGCTGTTCTTCAAGCATGTGTTCAAGCACCACGGCCTCCCAAAGTCGATCGTCAGTGACCGAGACCCCCGATTCACCTCCTTGTTTTGGACAAGTCTGTTCGACCATCTCGGCACCAAGCTGAACATGTCAACCTCACACCACCAACAAACGGACGGACAGTCCGAGCGGACGATCCGCACCCTCGAGCAGTACCTGAGGACAGACGCCTCGACCAGCCAAGACGACTGGGACATACAGCTGAGTCATGCAGAGTTTGCATACAACACCGCCAAGTCGAGCACAACTGGCTTGAGCCCCTTTGAGGCGCTCTACGGATTCCAGCCTGATGTCCCCACCTCCTTGACACTGACCGAGTCCACAGCTGGATTGCCTCCCAAACCAAGTGCCTTTGTCAAAGATCATCAAGTCCGACACAAGATGATCGCTGACGCGCTCACGGATGCACAACAAGTGATGGCCCGACACTACGACCGTCGACACCAGGATGTCTCCTTTGAAGTCGGAGACCTTGTCTTCCTGGATGCCGACAACATCAAGATCCCCGATGCCCAGTCGAAGAAGTTGTTGCCCAAGTACCGAGGACCGTTCATGATAGCGGCCCGACCCAGTCCCCTCAACTACCTGTTGGATTTGCCACCTGGAAGCAAGCTCCATCCTGTCTTCCATGTGTCCAAGCTGCGTCGCCACACGACCCGCAGTCCAGCACAGTTCCCCGACGCCGACGAAGGTGTCCTCGACGACGCACCACTGGAAGACGATCTCGGACAATACTACACTCAAGAATACGAAGTCGAGAAGATCGTGAGGCACAAGAAAGTGGCTGATGGATCACTGCGGTTTTATGTCAAGTGGGTTGGCTACCCACACTTGGGCAATACATGGCAAACACTTCAGGATTTATTACATGTTCCCGTGGCGATTGTATTCTCGATAGCGTGGCACGCTCTGCGATTCCATGAACTCTGGATTCCCACTGCACTGTATTGCTGTGGTTTGTCCCGTCCACACGTTTATTCGAAAGTTCGACACATCATCGGGAAGAAAGGCAGGTACTTTCTGAACCTTCCTGTCTGCCAGAGTCTCCCTGCACTATCTTGACTTGCCCCCCCCCCTGATCACTCTTCGTACTCTGTCCTCGTGCTTTTCTCCCTTTGTTGGCCAGAGTTCCAGTTTTGAACGTCGGGGGGCAACGGGATATTGAGCGGTCGGCTACTATCACATGATAAAAGTGCCCAAAGCCTAGATGATAATTTGGAATTACTATTATTGCTTCAGAAGGAGTATCATTTAGTGCGCAACTTTGACCCTCGCGATATCTCTCCATAACTCGGCCGCTATGGCTATTTGTCCTCAACATCATCGGAAGGAAGTGCCAGGCTCACTGGCTTTGAGAGTGACTATTTTCGCTTGTCTCATCAATTTTGTTGGAGCGTCACTCAATTGCCATGTCCTCGTCCTGCGTTTTCCTCCCTGGGCCTTGCGTTTTCCTCCCTGGGCCTTGCGTTTTCCTCCCTCAACTCAGTTACTTTTCTTACCCTACTTTGCAGTGTCTCCATCTGAAGCCACATGTTAGCCCTTGGTGCTCCCTCACACCCCATGCCTCTCCCTGCTCCAACCAGAAACCACGACCATGTCTCATGGGGTAATGACCGTGATTCTCTTTGGATCCACACTGAACGATCCATCTGAGCCAGCTGCCATCCCGACACCGCAATCCTCACTCGGTCGTTGACTGTGTATGTGGTATGATCCGACCAGGGCGGATTATCGTCACATTGTGTCTTCCACGCACTGTTCAGGCATCCTCCTTGTCCTTCGACAGTAGGTTTCCCATCCAAGGTCCGTCAGTGGAACATCGGGGCAGTTTGGAGCTATTTCCGTATAAACTTTCCCTGTGTCTCTTTCGAACCCCTGAGCCCCGGTAATGGGGGTCATGAATGTCCATCGCTTCCATGATCGCATCCCTTCATTTCAAAGAGGTGGAACCCAACTTGTCTCAGGTTGCAGTTGCGAGTGCCTTGTTGCATCGCTCCTTCTTCATTCATGCTTGGGATCTCTGGGCCTCTCACGAGACCGTGTCAATATCACATCGTTGACTGGCCCTTGGTCATTGAAAGGATGTGAGCAGACTGTATTTACATGGACGAGCTGCGGTGATTCCAACTCAACTCCATCTCAGGAGAACTGTACATGTTGGTCATCAAGTGTTGGCCCGATGGTTTTTCAGCAGACTGAGCACGGTTTGCTCGAGCCACTTGGTCTTGTCCTCCAGTTCTTGCTGGCGTGCCAAGATCGCCGATATATCTTTGTAGTTTCGAGGTGTTGCTCCGCTGGGAACTTGGTGCGGGGCGACCAGGTCGCGCACATCGAGTGCAGGCGATTCATTCTGGCCCATAGGTTTATCGCGATGTTCGGATGGGCTTACGGTATGCACCGAAACCTCGCTCTGTCTTCTGCGTTCAGCGTTATATCGTTCTAAATATGATCGATCCGAGCCCTGCGAGCCGACAACCACAGGAACTTCCACTGACCCTGCAAGATCATCCATTACTTCGGCCCGGGAACTTGACCGGGCTTCGGTGGCTGGAGAAGAAATCGTCGTGTGGCTTGCCTGAGGACTCCGAGACAACGGATGGTGCTGCTGTCGAGCGTAAACCTCGTCTCCCTCGCCATCGAAGCCATGGCCGGCCTGCAATGGCACACGAGCAGCAAACACAAGCTCCGACGACCGAGCGTGCTTGATCTTCGAAGGGCCCTCGGCTGCTGCAGCGGCAGCAATCTCCTCGGCTGTGTATCCGTGACCAGGAGCGCTGTATCGCTTGGGCTTCTGAGGAGCAGACTGTGGAAACACGTAGCCTGGGTCGGCAAAAGCCGCCGGGATCTGGACATTGTCGGGATGGGCTGCTACTGCACTTGTGGATGAATCCGGTGGCCTCCTGGCCTGGCCATCGTCGCCAAGCAGAATCGATCGGTTCAGTCGACTCAAACCTCTTGGGCGGTCGGGCCTCCGACTTCGCTGCAGCCCTCCCGATGAAGTGGAGAGGCTGTCGTCGTGCACATAATTGGAGAGGTTGATGTATGCGCTGTTTTCCATCAACGGATCGTCCAGGTAAAACGACTGATTGGCTTCCATCAAGTCGAGAGAGTAGTCGTCGTCATAGCTCGGCATCATGCTGTGGTTCGGATCTTGCAGCGCCATGCGAGCTCCAGCCAACGGAACACGTTGGGAAAAGACGGAATTTTGAAGAGTGCCCGGACCCTGGCTCTTTCTTGGAGGCGGCTGTGAAGTCTCATCCTCCGATTGGGCCGGATTCCATAGAGAGGTACTGACGAGGCTCTCGTCTCCATGTCCATTCGATAATAGCTGCTCAAAGCCGATCGACAGGTTGCCAATGTTGTCGGCCGACACTCGCCTGTATTTGAGCTCCATCGAGTTCATGCTCCGTGTGGAGGCTTGAAGGCAGTCGGCCGAGACCCTCCGACTCTGCGACCTTCGGAATGTCGACGAATATAACGCTCGGCTGTCGAAGGCATCCGTGACGATATCTCCAACTGAGTTCGAGCGACGCAAGTGCTCGTCTCCGTGTTTGACCTCTCCACAGTCGAGTTCGAACAGGCTGTTGAGCGAAGTCGACTTCTTCAACGGCGTACGGACGATTTCTAGAAACATTGAACAGGACGCCACAAGCAGTTGGCGGGAATGTCTCAGCCAGAAGGAGAACACATTTCTATTCGAGTAGCTAGCATCGCTCCGATATCACAATGTCCAAGCGCCGTAGAGCCTGGCTGCAGAACGATGGCCGATGACGCCCCGATCGCCGGATCTCACCTTGGTTGGTGCGATTGATTGTACGCAGAGAGTTGATCTCGTACTCGAGCCGATTGATGGTGGAGTTCGCGGCATCCAAACTCCGCCTGAGGGATTCCGTTTCTTCTTGGGAGTCGTTCAGCTGGCTTTTCAGGCGATTGTTCTGGATACGAGCCGACGCTGTCAGCGGCCATCATGCCTTTGCGCCTGCCGATGTCTGGCTGGGCACGTCCCAAAGACCGACTTTCGCAGACTTCGAAGGATCTATGCCCACTCGTTTCAGGAACACAGGAGGGCTGCATCACATATACCAACCTCCTCAATTAGCTTCTCTCGAGTGTCGGGGTCGCCGAGAGCCAGGCTGAGGTTCTGGATTCGGGCCTGAAAGCATATTCTTGACATGAGCGTTGAAGGCCGCGGCTCAGATGTGCAGCGGGTGGGTGTGTGCCATCGCACATGCGACTGGCCAACAGCGATTAGCAGAGCGGACTCACCCTCAATTCATTGATTTCTTGCTCTTGCTTCTGGATCATCATGTGCGCCTGGTTCTGTGGAATCGTTGTTGATAGGACAGTCGAGAAGCGACACTCAGCCACAGACCACAGAAATGAAGAAGACATCATGACAATTCAAGCTGGCGAGCGGAGAGTGGCTGCAAGCCGATCATGATGCAACAAATGGCCTGAATCAGAGCCAACACAATGGCAACGTGCTGGGCATAAGATCGGCGATTGACCCCCGCCGGCACAGATACGCATCCAGCGAGAAGGGAATCGCTCCTCGACATCGAGGACTTGCAAAGCCTCTTAGTTGCTTTCTCTCGCCCGTGGCCCTACCAGATTATTCCTGACAGACGGCCCGGGAAGGTGGCTGGGCAACGGGCTGTGAACCGATGCCACCGACGGGCTTCTCAACAAGCCGCTCGGGCTCAGATATGTTCTCTGGGGGGTGGATCGCTCGTGGCCTCTCATGCTCATATGAAGGGGAAGTTTCGTGGAGATATCGGTATATACTGCAGCACTTCCATAGGCGCTGGGGGTGCGGATGATGTCAAAGATGAGGCGGAAGCGCTGTTCGTGATGATGGATGGAGCAAGACGATCGGCAGGAGCGGAAACGAACCTGCAAATGGCGGGCATTGTCGCACAAGCAGTCCCGGTTTTGGGGAGCATCGTTCGGACAGCAAGTGAGCAGCAAGTGAGCAGCAAGTGAGCAGCGAGACCAGGAACACTGGAGGCCGCCCAGGCGATATATTTCTCAAAGCGTCCCTTGGGGCGGCTGAGAGCACATGCCTTGCACCCTCACGTTAGATTAGTGCTCGTCGCAGAGCCGGAGCAGCCATGGATAAACGCTCGAGTCCTGGGGAATGACCTTCTCCGGCAAGATCGCTTGGTGGTCAAACACACCCAACAGCGTTTGGAGACTATTATGGCTCAGGGGCGGGCGGTCCGAGAGCTTGGGGAGTCGCATGGGAAGAGGGGTCACCACGAGGGTTGGCGGCAATGCGGCCGTTGGTGCGTGAGTTAGCCCGGTTGGTCTTCGAAGGGTATGTGCCGCTGCTCTCCCTTGGCCACCTGCCAGGACAGTCTGGCACATTACCAGCGACAGCAGACCGATTCGAGTGGGCCACGAACATGCGCTCGTCGACAGCTGCTCGGCTGACGTTACCCGCTTTTTTTTTGGGGGGGGAAGAGAGGGAGGGAGGGAAGAGGCAGTAACAGGGAATGACCTACCAGCGTGACATTGCCGCTCATGAGCGTGGATTCGATGGCGGCCAGTACGGAAGCATATGACCCGGCTGCCGCTGTCATAAGTTCGGCATCGTCGGTATCGATGTGCTGCTGTAGTGTTCTCTCGCAGTGGCTGAGCTGCCTTACGATATCGGCAATCTGTGCCCCGCTGATCCTGCGTGCGGCGAGAATATACCTGTCTCGCTCCTCTGGGAATCGGCAGATAGAAAGCGAATGGTTACAATCGAGCATGCGAGCATGCGAGAGCCAGTTCAAGAGAATCTGCTTTGAAGCATCTCGGTTGCTTACCTTGGCGGATAAGGGATCCCACCAAGAGGATATAGTCTCCTTTCGCTGCCGATGCCTTGCAAGTGTACCAGTCAACGTATATCGTCGGCTGAGTATTTCTCTCACCAGACACAAATATCTTGGTGGCGTCATGTCCAGGGCCGGGCACGGGATACCGGTCTTTCAAACGGAGGTGATTCAGCAGTTGCTGCACATGGAGATCCAGATTTGGCTTTGCCTGCAAGCATCTCCGGATGAAAACGGCTTGACGCAAATGAGCATATCCTGGACGCAAGTGTCCGAATCGGCTGCAAACGACAGCCATGATCAGAGATGCTGTGTAGATTAAATTGAGGCCCAGGTCACAGATTGTAGTATGGCAGGCTACCAATCCAATGATTGAACGGCACAGCGACTGCAAGTGCTGTGCATCTTTGACTTTGCGCGCATCTTCGACTTTTCTTGCACCAACACTTGAATCGAGTGTGTCCCCAAGTCGATGGCAGAGAAGGGCGCATTGGCTGGACCACAGCCACAGTGCCTCCCTCGTCGATATATTTCGACAAAGCTTGACGTCGACGAAAGCATCGATATTCTCGTCAGGCTCGCTGCGGTAGGTGAGCACTTTGCTTTGAACAATCAAGTTCAAGATGTCCGAGTGAATCGTGGAGCTGGGAGTTTGGTCGTGGTCGTATTCCGCGGCGGATGTCGCAACAAAGCGACGCTCCAGCTCAACAGCAGGCTGCAGTCGCTCTTGAAACAGCTCAAGTGACAGAGCGTATTCCCACATCAGCCTCGAATGATGGCGTCTGTCGACCCATTCATCGGCATCTTGCAACATTCGCTCGATCACGGGTCTGGTTTCCTTGAGCTTCTCGTCAAGTAACAGTGGATACTTGCGCTGAAGGTCCTGCAGTCTTGCTGTGAATGAGTAAAGCAGATGGTGGTGGGAATGAAACTCATTCGCCTGCTTCTCGAACTGTGACCATAGGGCCTCAAGCGATTCGGTCTTTGTGGCAGACTCGTAGATATTCCGTGACAAGCCAGCATTCAGCCAAAGAACTGGCCAAAGCGGGTGTTGTCGCTCTGAGGCTTTGAGGAGGCTCTGCGCTGCTATAATGCTAACATATATCGATCAGATTCAATCGGACATGAGGGTCAGGACATGTGTGGGTGAGAAGCAAAGGTACCATCGGCTGCACGCTCGCTCGATTTGGGATCGGAGTCAGTGTGCGAACCGACAGCGATCGACCCATCAGGAATACATCCAATCGCGGAGCCCCCTCCTCCGTACTAAATGCGGGTAATAGCGACTGCAGCTTGGTAGGGCTCAGGGCGAGTAGTTACTTCAATCCGTCACCACAACGATTCAATTTCAAGCTTACCTCTCCGTGGCACCAACCGCATCATTGTAGAGTGTGTGCTGAATTCGCGACTTCAATTCAAGGCAGTTCACATGGAGGGCTGGGTCGGAAAATTGCGATGCTTGATTTGCAAGATACTCCTCTGTTAGCGATACAGCGTTGAGCGCAAAGGCGCTAACCGAATCCAATAGCTGGGTGTGCTCAAGATGAAGCTGTCTGGCGCGATGAGTTGGGCTTTGAAGAAGTGCCTCGGACGAAGAAGGCGCCACCGACACAAGTTCATCAACTACAGTCGCTGAAATGTCGGCCCAGCTCTTGTTCAGCAAAGTACCGATATCGGATACACTCGCTAGAGCTTCTCGTTGCTTGCTAGCGAGCTCAAAGATCAGTTCGGCGAAAGCCAGAACTGTCTCGCTGGCGATGGAGGGATCGTGTCCGGACTTGAGATAATCGTGAAGCGGTGTCTTGAGAAGGCTGTCGAGGACAATGAGATTTGCCGGGTGAAAGACCGAGTCTGTGTTACTGAACGTCGGATCCGTTTGGAGAACAGCAGGGTCGCGCCGGGTCTGACTCGGATGGGTTGGAAGTCTGACAATTTGCCGCTTCTCGGTCAGTATCGACGACAGAGATGCAAATGACTCGGCAACGTAACCCATTCTTATCAAGGTTCGTATCCGCAGCAATGTCGCCTCGGCCGAGAGATTGCTATCCGGACAAATCTCACTGGTGATATAATCCATTAGCCTGAGCGCCCCAAAGCAAGGTTCGTAGAACTCAATCTCCCACAGCATCATCACCAGCAGCTTCAGCAGCGCAACCGTTTCAGCCGGCGGAAACACAAACTGATCCAAGAATATCGGATCGCAGAATGCGAGATCGCTCTTATCCCCGAGCTTGGGAGTTTGCAGTCCAAACAATGGCAGCTCACGAGACTGGGGAAGGAGAATATTCAACAGCGTCCCCGCACTTCGGATTAGATAGAGCTGTTTGTTCAATCTGCCGTAGTAAGTGATCATGGCCAACTTGACGAGGATCATAGTCGCCAAGAGTGCATTCTTCCTGCTGCCGATACGTTGGAGAACAGATGCATCCAGGAGCTCCGGAAGATTCTTGATGGAGTGGCGAGCGCAAAACAGGGCATCAAGGGCTGAGAACCAAGCCGCGCCGCAGCGAGCACTATCCTTCTGCGCATAGAGAAAGTCACCGAGCTCGTTACCAGAGAGCGCTTGGAGATCAAGGGACAGACGGCTCTCTGACCCAGTAACCGGAGAAAGCACACTGCGGTAACGCTCGGTTATATCGTGAAGTAGTGTGTCACGGTCTCCATCCGAGAGCGCGATTTCTGGTTTGAGCGTGGAGTTTTTGTTGTAGATCGACAGGGATCGCCCCTGATCAATGGCAAGCATCATCAAGTCGTTCGGGCTCGAAAGTGGCTGAGTGTGTGGTTGTGAATGCATGTGATTAACAAAGGCGGTAGATTTCCAGCCTGGGAATGCGTCCGCAAAAACATTGACAATTTCTGTTGCCCGATGTTGCTTCTGGTAGATTCTGAGAAGATGCACAGAGTACACCACGATCTGGCGGCACCACCAGAGATCGAGGAAATGCGACTGCGACACTCCATCTCGATCTCGCCAGGATATGCGATGCTTCATTTCGGCAAGGCCTGCCGGGTGAACCTCGAGAGAATACTGCTGACTGGTCATCGTTCGCGAAAACTCAGGCTCGGTGCTGAAACCAACTCTTTGGAGCATATCCAGAAGCGACGCCGCGGCCACGTAGAAGGCTCGCCATAGATGCTGCTCCCATCCTGTGCCTGGAATACAGATCAATCTTCGGATGTAAAAGGCCCAGAATGTGTCCCAAAGATCTTTGGCTGCTTCGATAAGCTTGAGCCAGCACCCAGAGCGCAAGGATAGGTGGCACGCCTGGGCGAAGCTTTGGAGAGCCTCCGAGATGCTCCGGGTGATCATCTGTTCCGAGTTGGCAGTGCCTCGGCTCGGATTGTCAGACACTGATGCAATGCAATATCGTCGGCAGTGCTGACAAAAAGCGTCGATTGGTGCCCTCTCGACTGTGGAGCGTAAGTTGCTGACGACTGCCCTTCCATAGACGATATTGAGGTCGGCTTTCCACGGCATCTCATAGTAGACGATGATCCTGAGGCGGAGCCTATATCGATAACGATGCCACAACTCACAAAGCAGCTGATCGAGAACCTGACAAGCTCGCTCCTTGCGCTCACGCTCGGCTGGCGGGAGACCGCCAAAGTATGCCATGCGAGCTGCCATTCGCTGTCGTTTCATGGGCAGCGTGATAGGCTCTCTCTTGCTCGCATCTTGATCTCGGTCCCTGTCCCGATCTCGATCGGTGCCCTGACTGGACGATCGCGACTTTGGGCTGATCGAACGACTGCTTCCTGCCGGCATCTCCCGATGCGGACTGACGCTGCGAGACATACGAGCGGGCGGGTGGCTAGACTCCCGTCCAGGACTTTGGCTTCGCCGTCGACGCCGCTCGACGCTGCGCCGATGGAAACTTGATCGTCTTCCCGAGCTCTGTGACCGTGTCTGCCGAGCCTTTTTGCGATGTCGCTTGTAAATGGACCTTCCTCTGTCCATGCAAGGCACGTTTGGTCAGGACATGAGGGTGTAAAACATCCGCCCAACATACCATCTCCACGCAAACTGTCTGTCGGCTGGATGATATCACTGTTCTCCATCACAATGACATAGCACCCATGATGTATCTGTCCGGCCAATGTGTGGATCCGGGTGTGCTCTCCACTTGCCTGATTTTGCCTCCGTGCGGGGCATGGAATCCATATATAGCGTAGCGATGCTCGGCAAAGAGCCTTCGGCGTTTTTTTTTGGTTTCTTTCTTTGCCGTATCGATGTCTTCTTCGATAAGGTAGTCGGCCGATACGATGGCGTGATTGCGTCTATCAGTCCAGTCCAAGGCTTCAAGACAGTACTTTGCTGCCG
>NW_026516617.1:0-10549 GCF_025602895.1 Polychytrium aggregatum
CGTAGCTTGGCCAGCACGCGGGCGACATGACCTTCATGGGTCGCTTCATCCTTGCTGTACACAAGGATATCATCCAGGTACACGATGACAGAGTTGTCGAGCTCTTGGCGGAACACATCGTTCATCAGCTGCATGAACGTGGCAGGTGCGTTCGTCAATCCGAACGGCAGCACTAGGAACTCGTACAGTCCGTAGCGAGTCCTGAAGGCGGTCTTGTGGACATCATCCTCGTGGATGCGGATCTGATGGTAGCCTGAGCGGAGGTCTATCTTGCTAAAGACCTTTGCTCCACTCAGACGATCCATCAACTCGTCGATCCTGGGCAACGGGTAGGTGTTCTTGATGGTCTGTTTGTTTAGTGCGCGATAGTCGACGCACATCCTGAGATCACCTTCTTTCTTCTTGACAAAGAGCACTGGTGCACCATACGGTGACTGGCTCGGGCGGATGAACCCATGGGCGAGGAGGTCATCCAACTGGCGCTTGAGTTCGTCCATCTCCGTCAGCGACAGTTGGTACGTCGGTCTTGACGGAGGCGACGAGCCTGGTTCGATGTCGATGCGATGATCGACGGTGCGTTGGGGTGGCAGGCATTGTGGCAACTGGTCGGGGAATACGTCCTTGTACTCGTCGAGCAGCTTGGTCACCACAGGCGGGGGACCGGGACCGGCTTGGTCGGTGTCGTCGACCTCACGCACGACACAGAGGAACGACGTGTCCTTCTTGATCAGCCTCTTGAATTGCATGGCTGAGAGGAGAGGTGGCATGTTGGGTGAGGCCATGCCCTGCAGGACAATGTCAGGGCCAACACGGACAGTGCGGCCTTTCCAGTCGACGACTGGAGTCGGCTCGGCACGAGCAAGCCAGCTCATGCCGAGGATGGCATCGAACTTGGTGTCGATCACTTGGAACAACAGGACAGGATGGTACTTGGGATGGAGGGCCACTCGCAGGACCACTTGGTGTGTGCACTGCTGCACACGATCGTCTGCAAGCGCCACACTCATCGGCGACTTCTTCTTGGTTGCATGTATGTTGAGCTCCTGGAGCAAGCGTCTGCTGACAAAGTTGCAGCTTGCTCCAGAGTCCACCATCATTCGGACGGTGTGACCTTGGACGGTGGCAGGGAGGTACAGCAGGGACTCTTCATGGTCCTCCTGCACAGCCTCCTGCACCATGACTTGACTTGGGGGAACGGGCGACACTTGGTCTTGGTTGGCTTCATCACGGCCACTCGGACATTTTGGATAGGGTTCGGCCATTGCGGGGGCCTGCGGCGTCAGCACGCCATTGCACACGACGTCCACGGCTTGCGGACACATGTCGGAAGCATCCGACACACACGACTTGACAGGGGTGAGGGCACAGGCGGTCCTGTCCCTCAAGGGTTCTTGATTTTCTTTTTTGTTTTGGTTTTCAATTTTGGTTTTCTCTTCACGTTCGTGGAGAGGCAGGCGGCTTGCGCCACCATGCACCTCTCGCACGACGCACAACACTTGGTTTGTTTCTCCTTCGGGGGAGGGGGCGAGGTGAACTTCCTCTGGAGACGCGTGGACTGCATTGAGCAATCCACGGCGTTGGTCTCCTACTAGGGCTCCAGAGCCACCTAGTAGGGTCGGCCGTTTCCCGACTTCATGGGGCACTCCTTGGCCTGGTGTCCCGGTCGGTGACAGAAGAAGCAGGAACCATGGCGGAGGTCCTCCTGCTTCTGTCTGTCCTTGGGGGAGACAGTGGCAGCTTGCTGGAACCGGGAGCGGGGAGGGCCACGAGCCTCCATGGCGTTGACGTCAACGTCCATGGGCTCAGGCATGGGTCTTGCGGGCGGGGCCGGGCGAGGCGGACGGGCTGGGACGTGATGAGACCGATGGCCGCCTGCCAGCTGCGGGTAGAACTGGCGGCCATGGTACTGGACGTTGTCGAGGTTCTCGGCAACGTCCATCATCACGTCCAGGGACTTGCGGGCATCAGGGTTGCTGGCGATGTACTCTCTGATCTTGGGCTTGAGGCCCTTCTGGAAGAGGTACATCGCATCAGCAGAGCCCAGCTCCTCAATCTGGGAGGAGAGGTCTTCAAACTCCTCGATGTAGCGGGTCACAGAACCACGCTGCACGAGAGAGTATAGCTTGTCACGGGCAATGAGTTCAGCATTGGGGCTGCCGAAGCGGCGACGGAGGCGGTCCTTGAAGTCGTCAAACACACCTTCGCTCTGCTCGTCGAACCCTTGGCGGCGGTACCAACGGTACGCCTGGTCCTTTAAGCAGAGCTTGGCGGCGACGATGTGGTGGGTGGGGGCGACTTGGGCAGCATCGAGGTAGTCCTCGAGTTGCTGCAGCCAGTCCTCCACCGAGGAGGAGCGGCTCTTCCCAGTAAACACTGGGGCACGGAAGGTCTTGAGGAAGGCTTCCGGAAGTGGGCGGGGGTTGCTCATGGCAGGGGCAGGCTCCAGGGACAGAGAGGAGAGTCGGTCGGCAAGAGAGGCGGGATCCAGCTTGAGGATCTAGAAAGAGGACAAACAGGACGAAAACAAGACGAGGATTTCCGATGCTACCATGTAACGTCCACTACTGGGACGTTGGGGCAAGACGGGGAGGGAGGGGGTACAAGACAAGACAGGACGGGGCAGAACAGGGCGGTGCTAGGCTACTCTAGCGGACGGGTGAGCTCGGGGAGCACTTACGTTTATTCACGATAAAACCGAACTCCAGACAAACGGGGGGAACGGGGGCAACCCGCAGGTATACCCTGCGGTGGCCTGCCTGCGGTGCGTGAAAACGCAAAGCGCAGCACAGGTCACGACCCACTGCGCCGCGCAGTACGCGCAGTACGCGCAGCACAGCGTCGGAGATACCATCTCCTACATGGGCTCTGCTGATGCGATGTACCTCTTCCAGAAGGGCCTCAAGCCCAAGATCAGAGAGTACATCGCCAGCAACCCTGATGCCCGCAAGTCCCTGGACGTGATGATGGACGTTGCCGAGAAACCTCGACAACGTCCAGTACCATGGCCGCCAGTTCTACTACCCGCAGCTGGCAGGCGGCCATCGGTCTCATCACGTCCCAGCCCGTCCGCCTCGCCCGGCCCCGCCCGCAAGACCCATGCCTGAGCCCATGGACGTTGACGTCAACGCCATGGAGGCTCGTGGCCCTCCCCGCTCCCGGTTCCAGCAAGCTGCCACTGTCTCCCCCAAGGACAGACAGAAGCAGGAGGACCTCCGCCATGGTTCCTGCTTCTTCTGTCACCGACCGGGACACCAGGCCAAGGAGTGCCCCATGAAGTCGGGGAAACGGCCGACCCTACTAGGTGGCTCTGGAGCCCTAGTAGGAGACCAACGCCGTGGATTGCTCAATGCAGTCCACGCGTCTCCAGAGGAAGTTCACCTCGCCCCCTCCCCCGAAGGAGAAACAAACCAAGTGTTGTGCGTCGTGCGAGAGGTGCATGGTGGCGCAAGCCGCCTGCCTCTCCACGAACGTGAAGAGAAAACCAAAATTGAAAACCAAAACAAAAAAGAAAATCAAGAACCCTTGAGGGACAGGACCGCCTGTGCCCTCACCCCTGTCAAGTCGTGTGTGTCGGATGCTTCCGACATGTGTCCGCAAGCCGTGGACGTCGTGTGCAATGGCGTGCTGACGCCGCAGGCCCCCGCAATGGCCGAACCCTATCCAAAATGTCCGAGTGGCCGTGATGAAGCCAACCAAGACCAAGTGTCGCCCGTTCCCCCAAGTCAAGTCATGGTGCAGGAGGCTGTGCAGGAGGACCATGAAGAGTCCCTGCTGTACCTCCCTGCCACCGTCCAAGGTCACACCGTCCGAATGATGGTGGACTCTGGAGCAAGCTGCAACTTTGTCAGCAGACGCTTGCTCCAGGAGCTCAACATACATGCAACCAAGAAGAAGTCGCCGATGAGTGTGGCGCTTGCAGACGATCGTGTGCAGCAGTGCACACACCAAGTGGTCCTGCGAGTGGCCCTCCATCCCAAGTACCATCCTGTCCTGTTGTTCCAAGTGATCGACACCAAGTTCGATGCCATCCTCGGCATGAGCTGGCTTGCTCGTGCCGAGCCGACTCCAGTCGTCGACTGGAAAGGCCGCACTGTCCGTGTTGGCCCTGACATTGTCCTGCAGGGCATGGCCTCACCCAACATGCCACCTCTCCTCTCAGCCATGCAATTCAAGAGGCTGATCAAGAAGGACACGTCGTTCCTCTGTGTCGTGCGTGAGGTCGACGACACCGACCAAGCCGGTCCCGGTCCCCCGCCTGTGGTGACCAAGCTGCTCGACGAGTACAAGGACGTATTCCCCGACCAGTTGCCACAATGCCTGCCACCCCAACGCACCGTCGATCATCGCATCGACATCGAACCAGGCTCGTCGCCTCCGTCAAGACCGACGTACCAACTGTCGCTGACGGAGATGGACGAACTCAAGCGCCAGTTGGATGACCTCCTCGCCCATGGGTTCATCCGCCCGAGCCAGTCACCGTATGGTGCACCAGTGCTCTTTGTCAAGAAGAAAGAAGGTGATCTCAGGATGTGCGTCGACTATCGCGCACTAAACAAACAGACCATCAAGAACACCTACCCGTTGCCCAGGATCGACGAGTTGATGGATCGTCTGAGTGGAGCAAAGGTCTTTAGCAAGATAGACCTCCGCTCAGGCTACCATCAGATCCGCATCCACGAGGATGATGTCCACAAGACCGCCTTCAGGACTCGCTACGGACTGTACGAGTTCCTAGTGCTGCCGTTCGGATTGACGAACGCACCTGCCACGTTCATGCAGCTGATGAACGATGTGTTCCGCCAAGAGCTCGACAACTCTGTCATCGTGTACCTGGATGATATCCTTGTGTACAGCAAGGATGAAGCGACCCATGAAGGTCATGTCGCCCGCGTGCTGGCCAAGCTACGCGAGCACAAGTTGTATGCCAAACTGTCCAAGTGTGAGTTCTTCAAGAATCAAGTCCCGTTCCTGGGACACGTTGTCTCAGGAAGAGGAATCGAAGTCGACCCCGCCAAGGTCAAGTCTGTGGTCGAGTGGCCGCCGCTCGCATGCGTCTCTGACGTGCAGTCGTTTCTCGGTCTCGTCAACTACTACTGTAGGAGATGGTATCTCCGACGCTGTGCTGCGCGTACTGCGCGTACTGCGCGGCGCAGTGGGTCGTGACCTGTGCTGCGCTTTGCGTTTTCACGCACCGCAGGCAGGCCACCGCAGGGTATACCTGCGGGTTGCCCCCGTTCCCCCCGTTTGTCTGGAGTTCGGTTTTATCGTGAATAAACGTAAGTGCTCCCCGAGCTCACCCGTCCGCTAGAGTAGCCTAGCACCGCCCTGTTCTGCCCCGTCCTGTCTTGTCTTGTACCCCCTCCCTCCCCGTCTTGCCCCAACGTCCCAGTAGTGGACGTTACATGGTAGCATCGGAAATCCTCGTCTTGTTTTCGTCCTGTTTGTCCTCTTTCTAGATCCTCAAGCTGGATCCCGCCTCTCTTGCCGACCGACTCTCCTCTCTGTCCCTGGAGCCTGCCCCTGCCATGAGCAACCCCCGCCCACTTCCGGAAGCCTTCCTCAAGACCTTCCGTGCCCCAGTGTTTACTGGGAAGAGCCGCTCCTCCTCGGTGGAGGACTGGCTGCAGCAACTCGAGGACTACCTCGATGCTGCCCAAGTCGCCCCACCCACCACATCGTCGCCGCCAAGCTCTGCTTAAAGGACCAGGCGTACCGTTGGTACCGCCGCCAAGGGTTCGACGAGCAGAGCGAAGGTGTGTTTGACGACTTCAAGGACCGCCTCCGTCGCCGCTTCGGCAGCCCCAATGCTGAACTCATTGCCCGTGACAAGCTATACTCTCTCGTGCAGCGTGGTTCTGTGACCCGCTACATCGAGGAGTTTGAAGACCTCTCCTCCCAGATTGAGGAGCTGGGCTCTGCTGATGCGATGTACCTCTTTGTAAGGAGTGAACAAGCGCAAGGACGAAGACCAAGTGCTTGGTATGAGCTTTATTAGCTTTTAGCCCCGAACACCAAAGAACAAGTTTTGTTCGAACTGGTGTTCAACATAGGCTCAGACATGCAGGGCTATTTATAGACCGGGAGAAGGTCGAGGGGCAAAAGTGGGCGAGAAGGGTGGAGCATCACAGAGAAGCGAGAAGGGGGTGCGAGAGTGGCTGGTGTGCAAGCGAGAGAGGCTTGGCACAGCCCGGGGACATGTGCCGAGCGGTGGGGGAGGCAGGAAACCAGTAGACGCGGGTGGCAACGGCGCGTGCTCATGCATGGGGGCAAACAAACACGTGGGGACTCATGATTGGTGCGGAGGGCGAGAGCATGCGGGACAATCTCATTGGTCCGTTGTGATGCTGGTCATCACACTATCTCCTCCTTAAACTACGGCGTGTTCCATCTTGAGTTCTCCTGGGGCCAGGCTTGTCTGGGTAGCGTCGGTGGTACTCCGCGGCCACCGTTGGGGCAAAGACAATGTCGGCGGGCTCCCAACTTCGATCGGTGACCGGGTAGCCTTTCCAATCGATGAGATAGTGCAGCTTTCCGCGCACGAACTTGGAGTCTAAGATCTCTTCGACCTCCCACTCCAAGTTCCCATCGATGACCACCGCAGGGGGCGGCGCTTGCACCCGACCCGGAAGCGAGTTCTTCTTGTAGGGCTCAAGAAGAGACACATGGAACACCGGGTGCACCTTTATGTCCTTTGGCAAGTCCAGGCGGAAAGCCAATGTCCCGACGGCCTCGAGGATGGTGAATGGTCCAATCCTCTGGTAATCCAGCTTCTTGCTTGGGCGAGTGGTGCTGATGTTACGAGTCAGCACCCAGACTTGATCGCCCGGACGCAAGTCGGGAGCCTGGGACCTCCGGAGATCTGAGAAGTGCTTGTAGTCAGACTTTGCCTTCTCAAGATTCTCCTTCAACAGTGCCAGGTTCCGCTGGAGATGTTCAACCCTCTCCGTGGCAGAGGGAACATCAGGGCCGCCAGCGACAACGGGGACTTCGAACCTTGGGTGGAACCCATAGGTTGCCAAGAATGGCGAGGCATGTGTTGACGAGTTCTCGAGGTTATTGTAAGAGAACTCGGCCAACGGCAGCAGCTCGGCCCAGTCATCTTGCTGATACGACGTGTAACAGCGCAGGTATTGGTTGATGACCTGGTTGACCCTCTCAGTCTGTCCATCGGTCTGGGGATGGAAGGCCGTGGACAGACTGGTTTGGATCCCGAGCTGCGTGCAGAGTGCCTTCCAGAACCGAGAGGTGAACTGACTTCCTCGGTCTGAAACCACTGTGTCGGGGAGGCCATGGAGACGAAAGACATTGTCGAGGAACAGTGACGCAGTCTCCTCCGCCGACGGCAGTGAACGCCAGGACATAAAGTGTGCCATCTTTGTGAGGCTGCATACCACCACAAAGATGCAGGTGTGACCCTTGGACTTTGGCAGATCAGTGATAAAGTCCATGGTCAGTGTCCCCCAGGGTCGATCGGCTGTCTGGAGTGGCAACAGGAACCCAAACGGCTTGTGTCGCGGAGCTTTCGAGCGTGCACAGGTGTCGCACGTCGAGACGTACTCTTTGACATCTTTCCGATAGGTTTGCCACCAAAACTGTCGCGATACCAGAGCCAGAGTCCGTCGGATGCCTGGATGACCCACAGCGACTGGGTCATGGCACGACTTGAGCGCCGGAACTCGGCACGACTCTGGGACCACAATCCTGTTCTGGAAGGTGAGGTACTGGCCATTCCAGACGAACTTCGGGTCACGACGGTATTTGTCTAGACCGGGATCCCGAGCCTGCTCTTCGGCTATGAGCTGCAGCAAATCCACAGGGTCACTGCGACTTGCAACCGAAGAGCGGGCGTCTCTGCTTCGGAGCACGCGTATCACCGCGGCAGGATCGAGAAGCAGAGGCGGATCCCTCGACACGGAGGCCGACGAAGGGATGTAGTCCGAGCGACGAGACAGGGCATCGGCCTTGCCGTTCCTCGCACCAGGACGGTACTGGATGCGGATGTCGAACCGAGACAAGAACTGGGACCACCGTGCATGACGCTGGTTTAGGATGCGAGCCGTTGCCAGGTACTCCAAGTTCTTGTGATCGGTCAGAACGGCAACGGGATGCTGGGCGCCTTCGAGGTAGTGTCGCCACGCCTCGAAAGCCTCCTTGATCGCCAACAGCTCTTTCTCGTATATGCTGTAGTTACGTTCAGCATTCGAGAGTGTCCGCGAATGGAACGAGCAAGGATGAAGGCGATCATCAGCACCCCGCTGGGAGAGCACGCATCCAAGCGCAAAGTCCGACGCATCTGACTCTACGACGAACGGCTTGGATGGGTCCGGATGCACCAGAACGGGCTCCGAAACGAAGGCATCCTTCAAGGATCTGAATGCTTTATCGGCTTCGCGGGACCACTGGAAGCCATGCGTCTTCCGGAAGAGCCGAGTCATGGGCCCCGCGATCTTTGCGTATCCATCGATGAAGCGTCGATAGAAGTTCGCAAACCCGACAAAGGATCGAAGATCCGAGATGTTGCGCGGTATGGGCCAATCCAAGATCGCAGAGAGCTTGGATCGCTCCATACCGATGCCCTCGGGCGAGACCATGAAACCAAGGAACGAGACCGAGGTTTTGGAGAACTCGCACTTCTCCAGCTTGCAATACAGCTTTGCAGCTCGGAGCTTCGAGAGGACCTGCTTGACGTGCTCTACATGCTGCGACGGATCAGCACTGTAGATCAAGATATCGTCAAGATACGCAATTGCGAACTGGTCCAACTCGGTGCGCAGGACGTCGTTGATGAAGTGCTGGAACGTCGCTGGCGCGTTGGTGAGCCCAAAGGGCATCACCAAGTACTCGAAGTGCCCATATCGAGTACGGAAAGCTGTCTTCCACTCGTCCCCGGAGCGGATGCGCAGCAGATTGTAGGCTCCACGAAGGTCCAGCTTAGTGAACACCTTCGCGCCTCGAAGTCGGTCCAGCAGCTCGCCGATCAGCGGTAAAGGGTAACGGTTCTTTACCGTGATACCGTTCAGTGCGCGGTAGTCAACGCAAAGACGAAGTGAGCCGTCCTTCTTCTTGACGAAGAGGATTGGTGAGCCTGCTGGGGACGACGAAGGACGAACGAATCCCTTGGCAAGATTCTCGTCGAGATAGTCACGCAGAGCGTGAAGTTCGGGCTCGGACAGTGAGTACAGAGGCCCGAACTTTGGCGACTTGCCCGGCTCCAAGTCAATGGGGCAGTCATAAGGGCGATGCGGAGGCAAGGAGTCAGCTTCCTGTTTAGAGAAAACAGACAGGAAGTCCTTGTACTCCGCAGGCACTTCGACAGTCGCAGTGCTCGGCTCGTCAGTGGGCAGGACATGGACCTGAAAGATGGTCAGGGGTTGCGTTCCATGCCTGCATGCATCCAAAGACTCGCGCATCGAGCGGTAATCAATGCTGCAGACGCGGAGAGGAGCGTCCGAGCTGAGAGGAGGGGCGTGGACAAGGTCAGAATAATGTTCGACGGTTACTTTATTCTGAACAATGTCCGAAGAACAAACAACAGGAGGAGGTACATCAAGGAGGGAAAGAGAACTGACAACAGAAGAAGGGGTTTGGGAAGAGCGAAGGGGTTCGGGAGGAACAAGACAAGAAGGGGAAGACGAAGGTGGGAGCGTAGGAGAGGAGCTTAGATCAATCAAAGGAGTGGAATCATCAAGAAGGGGAGTGACATTGGAGGAAGTGGAGCAAGACGAAAGAGAAGTAGTGCATGGAGAGGGGTCGGAATCAACAGAAGGAGGGAGACAAAGAAGACCGCGAGACCAGACAATCTTGGGCTCGGCGGTGCGCAACCAAGGAAAGCCAAGGATAAGTGGTTGATGTGGAGACCTGATCACATCGAACCGAAGGCGTTGCGAGACGTCCCCGAGAATCACCTCGAGTGGAGCAGTCTCGCGGAGGATGGGGCCAGACGACAGCGGCTTACCATCCACGCCTTCCACTGCCAAGGGCGAAGCCTTGGAGCAGGTGGGGACAGAGTGTCGAGCAACAAAGTCCTCGTCGATAAAGTTGCCAGAGGCACCAGAATCGACAAGTCCTTCGCACGACAGAGAATCACCAGAAGGAAGACGAACAGCGACGGGAACAACCAACGAGCAACGACGAACAGACGAAACACAAGACTTTGGTTCGGTACCAGCTTCGGCACCAGGGTTGCGGCTAGCACAGACAGTTAACTTTGCCGAGGGTTGGCAGGACAGCTCAGGTATTTGCACCTGTGGATGAGGTGCAGTTCCCAGTGACACCAGAGGTGCCACGGGTACTATGCCAGAGCTGAGAGTGTCCGCCGGTCCAGAGGCAAGGCGAAGCTGTCCGCACATCACTGCTTCCCCAGTACTTACCAAAGGCACCTTACCAATGTCTTCACTTTCGGAAGGCGGTGGGCACGGCTCCGGTTCAAGGCCTTCACTTAGAACCGGGCCTGGTCGTTTCCCGAACTGAAGTCTTGCACTTCTCCATCTTCGTAAACGATGGTGCGGATGATCCTCGGGCCGGGAGGTCCAGGGGGCGGTCGGTAGCC
>NW_026516618.1:0-10255 GCF_025602895.1 Polychytrium aggregatum
TCTGTGTCCCAGTCCAGTCCCCGCTCCTCTCCCTACGTTCGAGTCTTGTATTAGGACTCTTGCGCACTTCCCTGCTTGCCCCGTTGTCCAGTCTTGACACGGCAACGGATCTACCGACCCATCGTGGGACAGGCCTTCAACGGTCTGTGGACTGATCTGGAACAGATCTTCCATACCCTGATGTGGAGACTCGCTGGATGGCAAGCCAGGCCCGGCGACATTCCTGAGTGGGACTTTTAAACACTCGATGTACTCCATGAAGAGCGAGATGCCGGGGACCACGGGGTCCTGATGGCTAGTGCGCCGCCGTGGCGGCGCACAATAAAGAAAGAAAAAAAAAAAACGGATCTACCGTTTGTGCAGTTTCAAGATGCCCGGTCAAGCCCTATCGTCTAGGAAGCGAAACACTGGCAAAAAAAGACCCCCAAAGCAGCCAAATATCGAGCGCCCTTCGAGAGCCCGTATCCTGGTCTTAAACATTTTGACATGGATAACGAACTCGTCATCCCGAAGGATGTTGAGCCCTTGAGAGCGTCTGACCGGTACCGGACCATCGTCGGCTCCATAAAATCTCGTCCAGGTGATGTCGTTTTCAAGCAGTTTCTCCTCCCCGATAACAAAGAGAAACCTGATAAGGGCGACGAGGAGCACCTGGTTGAAATCGGCTGGTTGCTCGACGTATGGACCAAGTTGAAGCATCGGCGAATCACCCCCCTTCTTGGATTTTCAGTCGAAGTCTGTATCCCGACGGTCATCTCACCCTTTTATCCCAACCGGGATATCGAAACCTTTATGTCGGCTCACCCGGTCAACCTCGAAACCAAACTTCGCTGGATGACCGAGATCGCAGAAGGACTGGTACACATACACGAGAAGCGATGTGTCTTTGTCGACGTCAAGCCAAACAGCTTCCTACTCGATGACCTTGAGTCGGTTCGACTCAATGATTTCTCAAATTCTCTGGCCTTGGAGGAGGGGTTCGACGGACGCGAACAAATCCCACTCCCCGAGGATGAAATCGAGTATGGCACGTTTACCTACTTCGCCCCGGAACGCACCACTCAACGTGCGACACCCAACTTCAACACTGATATATATGCATACGGGATTGCGTGTATCGAAATCCTCTCGGACTTTGGGAATATTTGGGGCATTGAAATCACGACGATCGACGACCTCCGCGATCAACACACCGCCGGCAATTCTCCGATCGTACCAGAGTCGACACCAGCGCCCGTCAAGGAGCTCCTTCTGGAGTGTGTCTCGACCGACCCGAAGGCCCGGCCGACAGCCGATCAAGTTTTTCGCCGCATGGAAGCATATATGAACCAAAATTACGCCAGTTCATCGCCTCAAGACGAAACACCGACCCCCCAGCCACCAGCTAAAAGGGCAAGGGTCGAAGGAGTCGACGATACGTCGGACGACCAAGACTCACGCGAAGAGTCCCCCGAGCTCGAAGCTGGTTCTTCTTCTCGTGTTTCAAAGGCGTCAATGATCAGAAAGGCTTCCCAGGAGAGGCAAGAAGAACCCAAACGGCGTCGTTCTACCGGATCGACAGCAACACCAAAGAGGGTAGTCTCCGCGTTAACGACCCCAAGGACAGCAGATGCGACATCGACGAGACCCAGGGGTCGTCCGAGGAAACAAGTTCCACCAGCGACTATGGAAGACCCAGTCCCCCCCAGTCAAGTATCATCTAAACTACCAGCGGTTTCGGATAGTGCAGTCGTTACGCCCAAGAGACCCAGGGGTCGTCCAAAGAAACAAGTTCGGGAAGCACCAATATCTCGGGGTCAAGCAGCATCAGGTTTCCAGACGGCTGTCATGAACACCCTCTGCCTTTGCCCTCTTCCTTCCTTTACCCTTGCCCTTTCCTTTCTGTTTGCCTGCCTTAGTGCTTTCCCTTCCTTCTGTTTGTTTGTTTCCCGCGCTGTGCTGCCTTGTTGTCTTACCGCCAACACGCGCGCTGTCTGTGTTCCGTTCCCGCTTCCTTGCTGTTGGTCATGGGTTACGCCCACGACGCCGCCTCGACGCCGCCTGACGCCTTGGCGCCGCCATGCCGCCGCCACTGACGCCCGCTGACTCACGGATCCCGAGTCACGGCCGCCACCTGCTTCGCTCGCTGCTTCGCCCTCCCCGCCGCTGCTTCGCTCCTGCCCCCTCGCTCTGCAGCGTCGATCCTTGGCGCTCGCATAAATAGCCCTCCGACCAGCCTCTGTCTTTTGCCTTCGTCTTGCCACTTTGTATTTTTAGTATCCTAAGCCTTGGATCTAGAATAAAACTTTGGCTTTACACTTGACACTCTGTGTCCCAGTCCAGTCCCCGCTCCTCTCCCTACGTTCGAGTCTTGTATTAGGACTCTTGCGCACTTCCCTGCTTGCCCCGTTGTCCAGTCTTGACACGGCAACGGATCTACCGACCCATCGTGGGACAGGCCTTCAACGGTCTGTGGACTGATCTGGAACAGATCTTCCATACCCTGATGTGGAGACTCGCTGGATGGCAAGCCAGGCCCGGCGACATTCCTGAGTGGGACTTTTAAACACTCGATGTACTCCATGAAGAGCGAGATGCCGGGGACCACGGGGTCCTGATGGCTAGTGCGCCGCCGTGGCGGCGCACAATAAAGAAAGAAAAAAAAAAACGGATCTACCGTTTGTGCAGTTTCAAGATGCCCGGTCAAGCCCTATCGTCTAGGAAGCGAAACACTGGCAAAAAAAGACCCCCAAAGCAGCCAAATATCGAGCGCCCTTCGAGAGCCCGTATCCTGGTCTTAAACATTTTGACATGGATAACGAACTCGTCATCCCGAAGGATGTTGAGCCCTTGAGAGCGTCTGACCGGTACCGGACCATCGTCGGCTCCATAAAATCTCGTCCAGGTGATGTCGTTTTCAAGCAGTTTCTCCTCCCCGATAACAAAGAGAAACCTGATAAGGGCGACGAGGAGCACCTGGTTGAAATCGGCTGGTTGCTCGACGTATGGACCAAGTTGAAGCATCGGCGAATCACCCCCCTTCTTGGATTTTCAGTCGAAGTCTGTATCCCGACGGTCATCTCACCCTTTTATCCCAACCGGGATATCGAAACCTTTATGTCGGCTCACCCGGTCAACCTCGAAACCAAACTTCGCTGGATGACCGAGATCGCAGAATGTTATGAACGCGTACCATGATTGGCGTTGTGGCGCAGCGCATTGTCATGGCACTCATGAGCATCCGGGACTGGCGACGGTCTAGAACCTTCCTGCACCATGCATTAGATTAGTTCATTCATTTACTTTATTTGATCACAGAGTGGCTTATCCTGTGGCTGAGCTCGATGACATGATAGATTAGATGGTCGAGGTATAAATAGAGGAGCTCAGGGGCCAGAAGGAAATCACACCCAGTGAATTATCTTATCACCTTTCTGAATATAAGATCATCACTCTCTCGTACCTTGCCCTTGCTCCCTGCCCCTGCTCCTTGTTCTTGCCCTCGTTCCGATTCCCACGCCTTGTCTGCACCGTCAAGAACCCACTCGGTCTGCTGACACCTGTTTCCCACGCCTCGTTCCTGACATCATAATTCACTCCACCCCCCTTGCCTTGTCCTACTACCATGGCTGACCCCATCCAGGCCGTCCTTGAACAGCTGGCTGCTCTGACTACTCAGAACCAGCAGCAGCAAGAGACTATCCTTGAGCTTCAACGCCAACTGCAGCACCAGCATCACCAATTCCAGATGCTTCAACAAGTCCAAGTGCCTCAGCTTCCCCCGCCCCAGGAGCACAACGTGGTCTTCAGAGAGCCCAAGGTCCCCTGCCCGGACAAATTCTCTGGTGCCGCCAAGGACATCAAGAACTTTATCGCGAACGTCAACAACGTCATCGCGCTTCAACCCACGCGTTTCCCGGACGAGCGCGTCAAGATCCTCTACACGGGAACGCTCCTCTCGGACCAAGCTCTATCGTGGTTCCGGACCCTTGAAGACGTGCCGGTGACCCTCCAAGATTTCTGGCTTCAACTGAATAACACCTTCGGGGATCCCCACTCCGTCTGGAGTGCAAGGTCCAAGCTCAAGACCCTGAACCAAGGCAGGCAACCTTGTGTCGCGTACACGACGCGCTTCAAGCAGCTCGCCCTCGAGTCGGGCTACAACGAGGAAGCCCTCTACCAGCACTTCTACGATGGGCTCAGTGATCCCATCAAGGATGCACTGGCCCAGACCCTCGATGTTCCGCAGCAGTTGGATCGCTTCATGATCCTGTGTATCCAGCTTGATAATAGACAGTTCTCTCGGCGCATGGAGAAGGCGGCAGGTGGGCACGGACCCAGACCACACGGGCGGCCACCTGTCACCCTCCATGATACGCGCTATGAGCCCATGCAGGTGGATGCCGTTCACACCCTACCCAAGGGCCCACTCTCGCGTGAGGAGAAGGAGAGGAGATTAAAAGAGAACCTCTGCCTCTACTGTGGTGAACCGGGTCACCATGCCAAGACCTGCCCCAACAAGAGCCACCCAAACTTCAGCGTCCAGGCACAGTAAGGGGCCTAACCCTGGACGTGTCATGAACACCCTCTGCCTTTGCCCTCTTCCTTCCTTTGCCTTTGCCCTTTCCTTTCTGTTTGCCCGTCTTAGTGCCTTCCCTTCCTTCTGTTTGTTTGTTTCCCGCGCTGTGCTGCCTTGTTGTCTTCCCGCCAGCACGCGCGCTGCCTGTGTTCCGTTCCCGCTCCCTTACTGTTGGTCATGGGTTACGCCCACGACGCCGCCTCGACGCCGCCTGACGCCTTGGCGCCGCCATGCCGCCGCCACTGACGCCCGCTGACTCACGGATCCCGAGTCACGGCCGCCACCTGCTTCGCTCGCTGCTTCGCCCTCCCCGCCGCTGCTTCGCTCCTGCCCCCTCGCTCTGCAGCGTCGATCCTTGGCGCTCGCATAAATAGCCCTCCGACCAGCCTCTGTCTTTTGCCTTCGTCTTGCCACTTTGTATTTTTAGTATCCTAAGCCTTGGATCTAGAATAAAACTTTGGCTTCACACTTGACACTCTGTGTCCCAGTCCAGTCCCCGCTCCTCTCCCTACGTTCGAGTCTTGCATTAGGACTCTTGCGCACTTCCCTGCTTGCCCCGTTGTCCAGTCTTGACACTTGGCAAGACCTTCAACAACCCCCCACTTGCCCTGCCTTTGCCCCGTCCCCTTCTCTATCTCTTTTACCAATGGCTTCCCCTTCTGGCCTTTCCGAGCCCGAGCTCCAGGCCATCCGTGCGGTCATTATCCAGTCCGCCGAGAACGCCCGTTCTCTCCAGGACTTTTCCAAGTTCCTCCACGATCAGGATGATGCGCTCAACCGCATCACCGATCGTATGGACCAGGTCCTGGCTCGCCGTGAAGAGGATGTCCGCCAAGTTGTCGCCGCCAGTGTCCAGGAGGCCCTCCGCAGCTACCAGGCCCAGCTACCTCCTCCTGCTCCCGCTCCCGCCCCGATCCGTCGTGCAGGTCGCCCCTACTTCGGCGTTCCTGACGACGTCGATGATCCTGCCCAAGACCCCGAGGACAACCCTGCTGGTCGCAACTCTGCCACCAGGCAGATAGGTCCCCCTGATCGCTTCTCTGGTAAGGACCCGAGCCGCTGCAATGCCTTCCTCTCGCATTGCAGACTGGCCTTCGTGTCCAACCCTCCCCTCTTCCAGACTGAAAGGGATAAGGTGTTCTACGCCTTATCCTATCTCGATGGTACTGCTGCAGACTACATGCAGCCGTACATCGATCAGTTGGAGAGAGACCCCGAGTGCTCTCCCCCTGCCATCCGTGACTTTGCCGGTTTCTCCGAGTGGCTCCGTGCTGCCTTTGGCCAGGTTCAGCCAACCATCGCCGCTGCTCGCGAGATGGTTAGGCTTTACCAAGTCACCTCCGCCGCCGCCTATGCCGCCGAGTACCGCCGCCAAGCCGTCCACCTCGTCACTTGGTCCCAAGACCCTCTCATGTTCCACTTCGAGAGTGGACTCAAGCCCTCGGTCCAAGATGAACTCTCCCGCCGCTCCTTCGACAACCTCGAAGATCTTATGCAAGCGGCGATCGCCATCGACAACCGCCAGGAGGACCAACGCTCCCGCCGTCCCAACCACCGCTCCGCTCCTGCTCCTGCTCCTGCTCGTCCGGCTCCTCTCCCTTTCCGTCCGGCTCCTCGTCCCTTCGCTCCTGCTCCTCCTCCTCGCCCCGCTCAAGCCTTCAACGTTCCCCAGCCCATGGACCTCAGCCAGGCCTCCGCTCGCAGGCTGACCGCCGAGGACAAGGCCGCCCTCCGTGCTGCCAACCGCTGCTTTTATTGCAAGCAGGAAGGGCACATTGCCCTTCGCTGCCCCAATAAGGCATCCTCCCGCTTGGCTGCCATCGATGCTTCTTTGGCTGTCGTTGATGTGAATAAACTTGACGACCAGGAAAACTTCTCTGCCTAGAAAAGGTCGGAGGAGCTTTCCTAGGCGTCAATCATGTCATAAATCTTCCTCCTGTAAATGTCTCCACGGTAAATCACTCTTCTGCCTTTTGCCATCTTGCCCCCGTCACCATTGCCACCGTTTCCACTGCTCTTGCTTCTTCGTCTTCGCCTCCCGAGCCTGACATCCAACGTCAGCCCTCCCTCGCTGTGACTCTGCTGTGCGGTCCAGAGTCCATACGGGCAACCGCCATGATCGATACCGGCGCGGTTACTTCGTTTATGGACACTGGATTCGCCGCAACCCACGCTCTCCCCACCTTTACAACTTCTTTCGTCATCACTCTTGCCGATGGTTCTTCGATGGAGTCTAGTCTTGGAGTTTGTGTTTCTATGATCACAGGCATCAGCCACTATGAACAAATCTCGTTCGCGCTGATTCCCTTGGCTTCATACCCGATCATCTTGGGTATGGATTGGATCAAGAAACACAAACCCTACTTTGACTGGCACCATGACTCTATTTTCTTGCCTTGCACCTCTATCCACAGTTTGGCCTCCCCGTTCTCTCCCGAGCCACAGTCCTCTAGGTCCAGCCCTGCCGAGCCGCCTGCCGAGTCCCCTGCTGAGGTCCCCGCCGAGCCTGCCGTGTCCCTGCCCGAGTCCAAGATTGTTCCTGCCAAGTCCCCAGCCGAGTCCCCAGCCGAGCCCGAGATCCTCCCTGCCTTGCCTCCTGCCGTGCCCAAGCCCAGTCCTGCCTTGCCTCCTGCCGTCCCAAAGACCAAGACCAAGACCCAGTCCCCGCCCAGCGTCAGCCTGATCGGCAGCATCCCCTTCCAGCACGCCGTCCAGAAGGGAGGCCTGGAAGTGTTCCTCTTGGATGCCGCCCGAGTCCTGTCCCTCGGCTCCGTCAACGCTGGAGCCAAGCCCAAGGCCGAGCCCTCTGTCCCCTCCAAGTACTCGTCCTTTGCCAAGGTGTTTTCCAAGTCCGAGGCCGACAAGCTCCCCCAGCACCGCCCTTACGACCACACGATCCCGTTGGTCGAAGGTGCGTCTCCGTCGTTTGGGCCCGTCTACAACCTCTCCAAGCCGGAGATGGACGCCCTCCACACCTACATCCAAGAGAACCTCTCCAAGGGTTTCATCCGCCGTTCCGAGTCCCCTGCCGGTGCCCCGGTCCTGTTCGTCAAGAAGAAGGATGGCTCCCTCCGTCTCTGCGTCGACTACCGGGCCCTGAACAAGATCACCGTGCCGAACCGTTGTCCCTTGCCCCTGATTGCCGAGACGTTCGACAACCTCGGCAAGGCCAAGATCTTCACCAAGCTCGACATGCGAGGCGCATACAACCTCTTGCGCATCGCTGAAGGTGAAGAGTGGAAGACGGCCTTCCGCTGCCGCTACGGCCATTTCGAGTACAACGTCATGCCGTTCGGCTTGACCAACGCTCCTGCCTCGTTCCAAGCCTTCGTCAACGATGTCCTCCGTGAATACCTTGACCAGTTCGTGGTCGTCTACCTGGACGACATCCTCATCTACTCCTCCGATCCTGCCGAGCACGACGCTCATGTCAAGAAAGTCCTGACCAAGCTCCAAGACGCCGGACTCTCACTCAAGCTTGAAAAGTGTGAGTTCGACCAGTCCTCCGTCGCCTTCCTCGGGTTCATCATCTCGCCCGATGGAATCTCCATGGATCCCGACAAGGTCAAGGCCATCCAGGAGTGGGAGATCCCTCGATCTGCCCACGACATCCAAGTCTTCCTCGGCCTGGCGAACTTCTACCGTCGGTTCGTCAAGGATTATTCCAAGATCGCCACCCCGCTGACGGACCTCCTGAAGAAGGACATCAAGTTCTCCTGGTCTCCCTCGGCTCAAACGTCATTCCTGAAGCTTAAGGAATGCCTGAGCACCGGTCCTGTCCTCCGCCACTTCGACCCCGAGCGTCAGTGCGTCATCGAAGCCGACGCATCTGACTATGCTCTTGGCGCTGTTCTCAGTCAGCGCGACGACGAAGGCCTCCTCCACCCCGTGGCCTTCTACTCCCGGAAGCTGCTCGATGCAGAAATGAATTATCAAATCTATGATAAGGAACTTCTCGCCATCGTCGCAGCCTTCAAGCAATGGAGACACTACCTCGAGTTCTCTTCCCAAGCCACCGAGGTCGTCACCGACCACAAGAACCTCGAATACTTCCAGACCTCCCGCAACCTCAGCCGTCGCCAAGTCCGTTGGTCCGAGATCCTTGGCGACTACAACTTCGTCATCAGGTATCGACCCGGAACCCTCAACAATGCCGCCGACGCCCTCTCCCGCAAGGACAAGTTCCCTAAGGAGGGGGGTGACTCCCGTAGCTCCCCGAACACCCAGACCCTGCTGCCACCAAAACTCTTCGTTTCCGCCCTCCGAGCTGTTCCCGTTGCCCCCGAGTCCGAGGATATCGCCGCCCTCATCAAGTCAAACCTCAAGAAGGACTCTACCTTTGGTCCGATCCTGTCCCAAGTCCTCAAGAACCCTGCCTCCTGTCCCGGCTACTCCGTCGACAACGACCTTCTGCTCTTTGAAGGTCTCGTCTGCGTCCCCGATGTCCCCGAGCTCAAGCGCAAGATTCTCGTCGAGTGCCACGACTCGCCGACTGCCGGCCACTTCGGCGTCGCCAAGACCTTTGAGCTCGTCTCCCGGACCTTCCACTGGCCGACCATGCGTCGCTACATCAAGGAGTATGTCTCCGGATGCGACACCTGCCAGCGGAACAAGCACTCCCGTCACAAGCCCTACGGACTCCTTGCCTCGCTCCCTGTTCCCGATCGCCCTTGGTCTTCTGTTTCGGTCGACTTCATCACCCAGCTCCCCGAATCCTCCGGACACACAGCCATCTGTGTGTTTGTCGACCGATTCACCAAGATGGCCCACTTCGTCCCGTCAAGCAACGAGGCCAACGCCGAGGACACTGCTCGGATGTTTGTCGAGCACGTCTTCACCAAGCACGGTCTTCCAGACGATATCGTCTCAGACCGAGGATCTACCTTTGCCTCCAAGTTCTTCCAAGCCGTCCTGACCCGCCTCAAGATCAAGCACAAGATGTCGACTGCCTTCCATCCGCAGACCGACGGCCAGACCGAGCGGGTCAACGCCATCCTCGAGCAGTACCTCCGCTGCTTCATCAACTTCCAGCAAGACGACTGGGCCCAGCTCCTCCCTCACGCCGAGTTCACCTACAACAACACCTCTCAAGCAACCCTCGGCTGCTCCCCCTTCTTCGCCTACACCGGCTACCACCCTCGTTTTTCCGTCGCCCTTCCCCGCACCACCAAGAATGCCTCCGTCGCCGACGATCAAGCCCGAGCCATTCACTCCCTCCACGATGAACTCAAGTTCAACATCGCCCTTGCCCAGGACTCCCAAGCCAAGTTCTACGACCCCGGCCACTCCCCTTCCCCTCCGTTCAAGGTTGGAGACCGAGTCTGGCTCTCCGCCAAGAACATCAAGACCCAGCGACCCACGGCCAAGCTCGACCACACCAAGCTTGGGCCGTTCAAGATCGTCGCTCAAGTCGGTTCCCGCGCTTTCAAGTTGGACTTGCCCTCGTCCATGCGCATCCATCCTGTGTTCCACGTCTCCCTTCTCGAACCCGCCGCCGATGACAAGATCCCAGGTCGAATCATCCCGCCCCCTCCACCCATCCAAGTCGACGGCCACGACGAATGGGAAGTCGAACAGATCCTGGACTCCAGGCTGTTCCGAGGTAAGCTCCAGTATCTTGTGCACTGGCGTGGCTACACGGTGATGGATTGCACCTGGGAGCCCGCCAGCAATCTTGCACATTGTCCGGATCCTGTC
>NW_026516619.1:0-10145 GCF_025602895.1 Polychytrium aggregatum
AGGGGACTCAACGGCAAAAGAAGAAGTGAGCTCGAAGTGGGCTCAGGGAAGGCAAGGGTAAAGTCCGAAGTGGACTCGGAGAGGGAGCGAGGGAAGCAAAGATCCGTTCAAGATAAGACTAGTCTCGAAATGAGACGTGAGGAACACTCAGAGAATAAAGTAGAAGGCACTTTATTTAGTCCTATTTTGAACGCTGAGGTTCGACTACACATCGCGGGGGTCAGGCTATTTATAGACAAGTCCGGACTTGGCAGCGAAGGGCGGCCAAGGGAGGGAAAAGTGGGCGATCGAGCAGGGCGAAGGGGGCGATGCACGAACGAGGGCCGAGAAGGACCACCGAGACAGGCAGAGAACCAAAGCGAGGGAGGCGCAAGCAAAAGCGAAGCACCTGGCAGGAGAAACGTGCAAAGGCGAAGCAATGTGACTCAACGTCCAAGAAGCGGATTGGTCAAGTATAAGGTTGGGGCAAATGCATGCGAGATGAACAAGAGATCGGGGCGGTCAGGCAGGTCATGAGTCACCGGTGGTGGGACACATGACCGGCAGCCGAATTGCAACCAATCGCAGCAAGGCGCGTGCACAAACAAACCGGCGCGTGCGAAGAAGACAAAGGAAGCGGAGCAGCGCGGGGAAACGGAAGTGCGGAAGGAGCGGAAATGGCAGGCAAAAGGCGGAAAATTGGAGGGGAACTGCAAAGCTACACACAAACAAACAGAAAGGCAAAAGAACAGCCAAGTGTGCAGTCAAAGTGGAGAACAAGCAGAAGCTATCCCTAACATCATCCCCTTCCTTAGCGACGAACTCCGGGCGTCGCCTTCGGCTTTGAGGGATAGCGAAGGTGGAAGTCAGCAACAAGATCAGTGGCGTGGGAAACATTGGCAGCGGGCTCCCAAGACCGGTCAGTCTCGGAATAGTCCTTCCACTGAACCAAGTACTGTAAGCGACCACGGAAGAGCCGAGAATCGAGAACAGTCTCGACCTCAAACTCTTCCTGGGAGTCAACAAGAATGGGTGGAGGTTCGGGTTGGGTGAACTCGGGAACAATGTCCTTCGTTCGGGGTTCAAGGAGGGATACATGAAAGACGGGGTGGACTTTGAGTGTGGAAGGGAGTTTAAGTTCAAAGGCAACGGGGTTGATGCGGCGAAGAACTTTAAAGGGGCCAAGCTTTTTCTGATCAAGCTTGTTGGAGGGACGAAGGGTGCGGATGTGGCGACGATCAAGAAAAACGAGGTCGCCAACGGAGATGTCGGGAGTGGGGAGACGGGATTTGTTGGCCTGCAAAGTGTAGGACTCTTGGGCAACCCGGAGGTTGGCCTTGAGATCCTCGAGAACGGTCTGAAGTCGGTCGACACGTTCTTCGGCAGAGGGCACAACAGAAGGATCACGGATGATGGAGGGATCAAAAATGGGGTGATGGCCATGGACTGCAAAGAAGGGAGTCATGCCAGTGGAGGTGTTTTCCGAGTTGTTGTAAGTGAACTCGGCAAGGGGAAGGTGAAGGGTCCAGTCGTCTTGCAGGTAATTGCAATGGATACGCAAATACTGCTCGATGACCTGGTTGAGAACCTCGGTCGAACCGTCGGTCTCGGGGTGGAAGGCAGAAGAAAGGGAAATCTTCGTCTTCAGAAGCTCATTGAAGCGCCTCCAGAAGGCCGAAGTAAACTGAGTTCCTCGGTCCGAAACAATAGACCGGGGACAACCATGCAAGCGGAAGATGTGGGAGAGGAAGAGTTCGGCGGTTTGCTCGCCTGTAACCGTCTTCGTGGTGGGCACAAAGTGTGCTTGTTTGGACAGGCGGTCCTTAACCACGAAGATGGAGTCAAAGCCGTTCGAAGGTGGGAGATCCGTGATGAAGTCCATCGACAGGTCCCACCAACGTTCGGAAGGAACGGGGAGAGGGTGAAGTAAACCATAAGGGGAGTGACGGGACGGCTTGGCTCGCTGGCACGCTTCACAATTAGCAATGAAGCGACGCACAGACTTACGAAGCCGGGGCCAGTGAAAGTCCCGGGAGATGAGCTCAACGGTCTTGGCAAGACCAAAGTGACCAGCGGCAGCGGAGCAGTGACGTTGCTCAAACACTTTGAGCTGGAGCTCGGGGGAAGGGACAACGATCAGGTCTTTAAAGTAAAGGAGACCGTCACGGAAGGAGTAATCGCCATCAAGACGTTTGGCGTTGAAGTCAGAAAGAAGGGAACAAGAAAGGGTGGCAGCTCGAATCTCGGAAAGAAAATCGGGGTTCGAGCCGATAACGGTGATGCTGTCGAGAGAAATAGACTCGAACAGCTGAAGGAAGTTGGTGGAGTGGAGGGAGTCACCAGGCTTTATCTCAAAGTCAGAACGGCGACTGAGAGCATCGGCTTTGGTGTTGAGGCGACCAGGGCGGTGGTAAATGCGAAAAGCAAAATCAGAAAGGAATTGGGCCCACCGGAACTGGCGGCGAGAAAGTTGGGAAGCGGAAGTGAACCGGGTGAGGTTCTGGTGATCAGAGAAAACAAGAGTGGGATGATCGGGGTCGGCAGCCATCAAGTAATGACGCCAGGCAGTAAAGGAATCGACAATAGCAAGGAGCTCTTTGTCGTGGGTGTCATAATTCACCTCGGCGGGACGGAATTGCCGAGAGTGAAAAGCAACGGGGTGAAGAGCGCCGTCAGGGTCAAACTGGGAAAGGACGGCACCCAGAGCAAAGTCAGAAGCATCGGGCTCGATGACAGCGGGTTTGGAGAAATCAAAGTAACGAAGAATAGGTGCGGAAGTGAATGAACGTTTAAGAGAATCAAAAGCCTCTTGGGCCTCGGGAGACCAAGAGAAGGTGGAGGATTTGGTGGTGAGTGAAGTCAAAGGACGAGCAAGTGCGGAAAAGTCCTTGACGAAGCGGCGGTAAAAGTTTGCGAAACCAATAAAAACTTGGATGTCGCGAGCAGAAGAGGGAACAGGCCAAAGGGAAACGGCCTCGACCTTGGCAGGGTCCATTTTAATGCCATCGGCAGAAATGATCATGCCGAGAAAGTCAACTTCAGAAAGGTCAAAAGAACACTTGGCCGGATTGACCTTAAGAGAGTGTTCACGAAGGCGAGAAAGAACAAGCTTAACATGCTCCTCATGCTCCAGGGGATCTTTTGAGAAGATCAGGATGTCGTCAAGATAAATGACAACACAGACACCAAGGAGGTCCGAGAAGATGTCGTTCATAAAAAACTGAAAAGCAGCGGGGGCATTCGAAAGACCAAAGGGGATAACATTGTACTCGTAAGAGCCAGATTTGCAAACAAAAGCAGTCTTCCACTCATCGCCCTTCTTGACACGAACCAAGTGGTAAGCATCAGGAAGGTCAAGGTGTGAGAAGACGCGGGCAGAAGAAAGTTTATCCAGAAGATCCTGGAAGAGGGGAAGAGGGTAGCGGTTCTTCTTCGTGATGGCATTGAGGCCCCGGTAGTCGACGCAAAGGCGAAGACCACCATTGGGCTTCTTCACGAAGAAGCAGGGAGCACCAACGGGAGAAGAGGATTTGGAGATCCAACCACGTGCGAGGGCGTTGGTCAGATACTCCGAAAGAGCAGATTCCTCGGCCGGGGACAAAGGATAGACTTTCCCCGGCTTTGGCAAACGAGGTTCCTTTCCATCCTCGGTCCGTACAAACTCAATAGACAAGTCATACGGACGGTGAGGAGGCAAGGAAGAAGGAGGGTCAGACTTGAGGCTGAAAACGTCGCCAAACTCATTGTATTTGAGCGGGACACTGTTAGAGTCCAAAGGGGACTCAACGGCAAAAGAAGAAGTGAGCTCGAAGTGAGCTCAGGGAAGGCAAGGGTAAAGTCCGAAGTGGACTCGGAGAGGGAGCGAGGGAAGCAAAGATCCGTTCAAGATAAGACTAGTCTCGAAATGAGACGTGAGGAACACTCAGAGAATAAAGTAGAAGGCACTTTATTTAGTCCTATTTTGAACGCTGAGGTTCGACTACACATCGCGGGGGTCAGGCTATTTATAGACAAGTCCGGACTTGGCAGCGAAGGGCGGCCAAGGGAGGGAAAAGTGGGCGATCGAGCAGGGCGAAGGGGGCGATGCACGAACGAGGGCCGAGAAGGACCACCGAGACAGGCAGAGAACCAAAGCGAGGGAGGCGCAAGCAAAAGCGAAGCACCTGGCAGGAGAAACGTGCAAAGGCGAAGCAATGTGACTCAACGTCCAAGAAGCGGATTGGTCAAGTATAAGGTTGGGGCAAATGCATGCGAGATGAACAAGAGATCGGGGCGGTCAGGCAGGTCATGAGTCACCGGTGGTGGGACACATGACCGGCAGCCGAATTGCAACCAATCGCAGCAAGGCGCGTGCACAAACAAACCGGCGCGTGCGAAGAAGACAAAGGAAGCGGAGCAGCGCGGGGAAACGGAAGTGCGGAAGGAGCGGAAATGGCAGGCAAAAGGCGGAAAATTGGAGGGGAACTGCAAAGCTACACACAAACAAACAGAAAGGCAAAAGAACAGCCAAGTGTGCAGTCAAAGTGGAGAACAAGCAGAAGCTATCCCTAACATCATCCCCTTCCTTAGCGACGAACTCCGGGCGTCGCCTTCGGCTTTGAGGGATAGCGAAGGTGGAAGTCAGCAACAAGATCAGTGGCGTGGGAAACATTGGCAGCGGGCTCCCAAGACCGGTCAGTCTCGGAATAGCCCTTCCACTGAACCAAGTACTGTAAGCGACCACGGAAGAGCCGAGAATCGAGAACAGTCTCGACCTCAAACTCTTCCTGGGAGTCAACAAGAATGGGTGGAGGTTCGGGTTGGGTGAACTCGGGAACAATGTCCTTCGTTCGGGGTTCAAGGAGGGATACATGAAAGACGGGGTGGACTTTGAGTGTGGAAGGGAGTTTAAGTTCAAAGGCAACGGGGTTGATGCGGCGAAGAACTTTAAAGGGGCCAAGCTTTTTCTGATCAAGCTTGTTGGAGGGACGAAGGGTGCGGATGTGGCGACGATCAAGAAAAACGAGGTCGCCAACGGAGATGTCGGGAGTGGGGAGACGGGATTTGTTGGCCTGCAAAGTGTAGGACTCTTGGGCAACCCGGAGGTTGGCCTTGAGATCCTCGAGAACGGTCTGAAGTCGGTCGACACGTTCTTCGGCAGAGGGCACAACAGAAGGATCACGGATGATGGAGGGATCAAAAATGGGGTGATGGCCATGGACTGCAAAGAAGGGAGTCATGCCAGTGGAGGTGTTTTCCGAGTTGTTGTAAGTGAACTCGGCAAGGGGAAGGTGAAGGGTCCAGTCGTCTTGCAGGTAATTGCAATGGATACGCAAATACTGCTCGATGACCTGGTTGAGAACCTCGGTCGAACCGTCGGTCTCGGGGTGGAAGGCAGAAGAAAGGGAAATCTTCGTCTTCAGAAGCTCATTGAAGCGCCTCCAGAAGGCCGAAGTAAACTGAGTTCCTCGGTCCGAAACAATAGACCGGGGACAACCATGCAAGCGGAAGATGTGGGAGAGGAAGAGTTCGGCGGTTTGCTCGCCTGTAACCGTCTTCGTGGTGGGCACAAAGTGTGCTTGTTTGGACAGGCGGTCCTTAACCACGAAGATGGAGTCAAAGCCGTTCGAAGGTGGGAGATCCGTGATGAAGTCCATCGACAGGTCCCACCAACGTTCGGAAGGAACGGGGAGAGGGTGAAGTAAACCATAAGGGGAGTGACGGGACGGCTTGGCTCGCTGGCACGCTTCACAATTAGCAATGAAGCGACGCACAGACTTACGAAGCCGGGGCCAGTGAAAGTCCCGGGAGATGAGCTCAACGGTCTTGGCAAGACCAAAGTGACCAGCGGCAGCGGAGCAGTGACGTTGCTCAAACACTTTGAGCTGGAGCTCGGGGGAAGGGACAACGATCAGGTCTTTAAAGTAAAGGAGACCGTCACGGAAGGAGTAATCGCCATCAAGACGTTTGGCGTTGAAGTCAGAAAGAAGGGAACAAGAAAGGGTGGCAGCTCGAATCTCGGAAAGAAAATCGGGGTTCGAGCCGATAACGGTGATGCTGTCGAGAGAAATAGACTCGAACAGCTGAAGGAAGTTGGTGGAGTGGAGGGAGTCACCAGGCTTTATCTCAAAGTCAGAACGGCTGACTGAGAGCATCGGCTTTGGTGTTGAGGCGACCAGGGCGGTGGTAAATGCGAAAAGCAAAATCAGAAAGGAATTGGGCCCACCGGAACTGGCGGCGAGAAAGTTGGGAAGCGGAAGTGAACCGGGTGAGGTTCTGGTGATCAGAGAAAACAAGAGTGGGATGATCGGGGTCGGCAGCCATCAAGTAATGACGCCAGGCAGTAAAGGAATCGACAATAGCAAGGAGCTCTTTGTCGTGGGTGTCATAATTCACCTCGGCGGGACGGAATTGCCGAGAGTGAAAAGCAACGGGGTGAAGAGCGCCGTCAGGGTCAAACTGGGAAAGGACGGCACCCAGAGCAAAGTCAGAAGCATCGGGCTCGATGACAGCGGGTTTGGAGAAATCAAAGTAACGAAGAATAGGTGCGGAAGTGAATGAACGTTTAAGAGAATCAAAAGCCTCTTGGGCCTCGGGAGACCAAGAGAAGGTGGAGGATTTGGTGGTGAGTGAAGTCAAAGGACGAGCAAGTGCGGAAAAGTCCTTGACGAAGCGGCGGTAAAAGTTTGCGAAACCAATAAAAACTTGGATGTCGCGAGCAGAAGAGGGAACAGGCCAAAGGGAAACGGCCTCGACCTTGGCAGGGTCCATTTTAATGCCATCGGCAGAAATGATCATGCCGAGAAAGTCAACTTCAGAAAGGTCAAAAGAACACTTGGCCGGATTGACCTTAAGAGAGTGTTCACGAAGGCGAGAAAGAACAAGCTTAACATGCTCCTCATGCTCCAGGGGATCTTTTGAGAAGATCAGGATGTCGTCAAGATAAATGACAACACAGACACCAAGGAGGTCCGAGAAGATGTCGTTCATAAAAAACTGAAAAGCAGCGGGGGCATTCGAAAGACCAAAGGGGATAACATTGTACTCGTAAGAGCCAGATTTGCAAACAAAAGCAGTCTTCCACTCATCGCCCTTCTTGACACGAACCAAGTGGTAAGCATCAGGAAGGTCAAGGTGTGAGAAGACGCGGGCAGAAGAAAGTTTATCCAGAAGATCCTGGAAGAGGGGAAGAGGGTAGCGGTTCTTCTTCGTGATGGCATTGAGGCCCCGGTAGTCGACGCAAAGGCGAAGACCACCATTGGGCTTCTTCACGAAGAAGCAGGGAGCACCAACGGGAGAAGAGGATTTGGAGATCCAACCACGTGCGAGGGCGTTGGTCAGATACTCCGAAAGAGCAGATTCCTCGGCCGGGGACAAAGGATAGACTTTCCCCGGCTTTGGCAAACGAGGTTCCTTTCCATCCTCGGTCCGTACAAACTCAATAGACAAGTCATACGGACGGTGAGGAGGCAAGGAAGAAGGAGGGTCAGACTTGAGGCTGAAAACGTCGCCAAACTCATTGTATTTGAGCGGGACACCTCGAGAGTCAACAGGGGTGCCAGACTCGGCATACACCTTCGTCGTGAGCACGGACCTTATCGACACCGTAGGATACGTCTCCGGCGAAGGAGGACGGATATCCATTTGGGCAGCGAAAATGTCGAGCTTGTCTTCCCGTGCAAGACGGAGAAGACTCGCCGCATTAACGAGCTCAATGTCGGGCGAAGATAAAGCCGTTGGCTCTTCAGAAAGCGAAGCAGAGTCAAGGCGGGAAGAAAGGGAAGGCGAAGTGCCAAAGGAGGGAACCGGTGTAAGGGAAGGACCGGAGGGAGGAGTCAAAGGCGAAGTGCCCGAAGGGGGAGGCGAATAGCCGGAAGGGGACGAAGTGTCCAAGGAGGAAGCAGAGACATCCGCGAGGATGTGTCCATCAGCAAGGCAAGAGGGATCGGAGAACGAAAGGGAGAGGGACTTCCAATTGACAACTGGATTATGCAAGCGCATCCAGGGAAGACCAAGAGTGATGGGAGTGGTGGAGAGTCGAGTCACAAGAAAAGAAATCGACTCGGTGTGGGAACCAATGGTCAACGTCACAGGAACGGTTTGGAAACGAATGAAACCGGCCGAAGAACCATCAGCAAGGGAAACGGAGTAGGGAGTAGAAAGAGGGATAAGAGAGAGTTTATGGAGATCCGCAAAGGCAGGATCAATGAGGGCAAGAGCGGTGCATCCATCATCAATAAAGACAGAAAGGGAGATGGAGACCGGGCCAGAAAGACTCATGACGACAAGGGTGGCCGGAAGAAGAAGCTTATCGTCCGATAATGACGAGTCAGAGGGGGAAGATGTTCGTATCGCCGAACAGACCACCTCGCTTACTTGCGAGGTGCTGCTCGGCTGTGGGCATTTCCCGAGTTCCGTTTGACCAGAACCGGGCACTGCTGAACATCGCGACTGCCGGGACAAGACTTTTCCCCGCAGTACAGGCAGAGACCCTGCTCACGACGTCGCTTTTTCTCGACGTCGGAGAGCTTAGCAGGGCGGACCGAGACAGAGTCAAGGTCCATGGGAGTGGGTGCAGAAGAGGAGGAAGAAGAAACATGCGCGGGAGAATGGTGGTGATGGGGAGCAGAGCGAGAAGAAGGAGGAGGAGGTTGGGAACGGGAGGAGATCTTGAGACGATGGAGGGCATCGTCGTACTCGACCGCTGCCTTGATCAACTCAGGCAGGGAAGCGGGAGCGGGGCGGAGACCGATGAGGTGGAACTTGACCTCAGACTTCAAACCCTCCTTGAAGAAGTGCATCTTGGTGGGTTCATCAGTCTGGACGCGGGCGGCGAGCTGGACGAAGCGGGTGGCGAAGGCTTGGCAGGACTTGAGCTGGACCAAGCGCTTGAGGTCGTTCAAGGCCTTATCTTGCGAGGAGGCCGTGTCCTCACCGAAGGTCGACTTGAGGGCAACTTCAAAATCCGCGAAGGAAGCCGGGAAGCGGTTGGCCATGTAGAAGGCGGCCTCGTACCACTTGAAGGCTTCACCGCGGAGGAAGGAGGTGGCGTACAGGACCTTCTGGCGCTCGGGCGCGAAGAAGGCAGGATCGGCGAGGAAAACCAGGTGGCACTGGGCGAGGAAGGCCGTCGTTTCATCGCGGGAACCTAGGAACTCCTTGGGCTTGTTGACCTGGTAGACCTGGCGGGGAGCGGCGGCGGGAGCTTGCAGATCTTGGATCTGACGATGGAGAGCAGCGTTCTGGGTCATGAGGGCGTTCATACGCTCCTCCATGCGCGCCAGATACGCGTTGAGGTCTGCAGGGGGTGCAGCAGGCTCAGCCATCGGATCGACGAGGGAAAGAGAGGCGAAAGAAGAAGAAAGGCCGGGAAGCCAAGAGGGAGCGTTCAAAATGATGTTAGAGTCCGAAGGGGACTCAACGGCAAAAGAAGAAGTGAGCTCGAAGTGAGCTCAGGGAAGGCAAGGGTAAAGTCCGAAGTGGACTCGGAGAGGGAGCGAGGGAAGCAAAGATCCGTTCAAGATAAGACTAGTCTCGAAATGAGACGTGAGGAACACTCAGAGAATAAAGTAGAAGGCACTTTATTTAGTCCTATTTTGAACGCTGAGGTTCGACTACACATCGCGGGGGTCAGGCTATTTATAGACAAGTCCGGACTTGGCAGCGAAGGGCGGCCAAGGGAGGGAAAAGTGGGCGATCGAGCAGGGCGAAGGGGGCGATGCACGAACGAGGGCCGAGAAGGACCACCGAGACAGGCAGAGAACCAAAGCGAGGGAGGCGCAAGCAAAAGCGAAGCACCTGGCAGGAGAAACGTGCAAAGGCGAAGCAATGTGACTCAACGTCCAAGAAGCGGATTGGTCAAGTATAAGGTTGGGGCAAATGCATGCGAGATGAACAAGAGATCGGGGCGGTCAGGCAGGTCATGAGTCACCGGTGGTGGGACACATGACCGGCAGCCGAATTGCAACCAATCGCAGCAAGGCGCGTGCACAAACAAACCGGCGCGTGCGAAGAAGACAAAGGAAGCGGAGCAGCGCGGGGAAACGGAAGTGCGGAAGGAGCGGAAATGGCAGGCAAAAGGCGGAAAATTGGAGGGGAACTGCAAAGCTACACACAACAAACAGAAAGGCAAAAGAACAGCCAAGTGTGCAGTCAAAGTGGAGAACAAGCAGAAGCTATCCCTAACA
>NW_026516620.1:0-10109 GCF_025602895.1 Polychytrium aggregatum
GGTGATGGTGAAAGAAGAGTTCCTTGGAGAAATGCATCGTCTGTGAGAGCATTGCCATTGGTATCCCGGTCGTTTTGCACTGGCTGCGATATGAAGTTGTGCCAGTCCGTTGTGCCAGTCAGCTGTCAGCTATGTCATAATGCACTGTGGCTGCCACCTGTCGAGCAAGACATCCGGGTGACTCCGTCCCGAGCAGATACAGGGTTCATGATGGTCCATTTCCTGGGGCAGCTGGCTGGAATGCTCTTGGTCATGAATGCACGGCACTTCCTGTGCTGGTCGGTACTTGTGCTGGGGGTGAGTGAGTGAGTTGCCCGATACAGACACCGGCCGCTGCTGCTCCTGCATGATGGTGATTCTTTGCTGTTGAGGTTGATTTCGTGAGATTGACGCCGCCAGAGCGAGCCGGGGAACTCATTCCCGACACCATGATTGCTGGGACTGCCTTGGATTCGACATACTTTGGCTCCCCAGCGTCGACGCTGCTGCATTCGCCAGCTGTAGATACACATACCTGAGCCGCAGACGAGCGGGCGTGCTGCCTGCAGTACTGCCCGGCAGTTCTTGACATTCCCGGCTGCCGTCGACACAAGCTGCTTGCTCACTCGCTCGCAGGCATCTCAACTCCCGATCCGCGCCTTGGATGGCCGCGCCATTGTCCTTTCCCCTCATCTGCCCAACCGTTCCCCGGACTCGTCCCTCCCTCGGATTGGCTGCTGATCGATGCCCTGGCTGTCCCCAGCCCCCTTCTCTGAGGCAGGCTACCTGCAGCCAGGACCAGCAGAATGTCCGTATCCTGCTCGTGCTCTTGCCACAGTCCCTGCTCGGTCCTTGCTGTGCATTGTTGCTGTGATGTTGGCTGTCTCGTTCGATCCAGCGACTCTGGCTGGTCCGAGGCATCGTCTGCTTCTCATCGACGATCAGCTTGCTGTGCGTATCCTCTGTGCTCGAAAGATGCTCGCTGTGGTCCTCGCTGTGATCCTGAATCATCTTGATTGGCTTCTGGCGAGTCTGCCGTCGCCGGCGGTATCCTGTCCTTCATGGCCCGAGAGAAGCACCACCCCTTCGAGCCCACCCTCAGCACCACACTGCAAGCCAGACAGGGCTACGAACAGTCCAGATGGCTCGGAAGGCTTCGGAGACATACGGGTAATGTAATTCATATGCTTGCTCGTGTTGGAAGGCGGGAAAGGGAGGAGGGGTTCCCGGTCGGCCATCGTGGGTTCAACCGCAGCTTCCTCCAGACATCGAACGAGGTATGTCTCTCTAGATCTAGACTGTCGCACACACGGGCTGCCTCCACAAGCAGAGGTGAATGTAAGTGATGCAGATGGGATGCTGGTGCAGATTGAGGCGGCAGTAGTGGCGGTGGCCGGTATGAGGGTGTCGATGGGCAACTGACAGCGAGTGCGTCATTGCGTCCCAGCATTCGGCCTCGCCTGGGAGTACTACCGGATGGGATCCAAGCCACGATGGTTCAGAGAGGCAGATGCGATGGCCACGGAAGAGCAGCCCTCGGTGAACCACAGGGTTTGTGAAGGTGAAGGAGTGGGAATGCGGGTGAGAGACAGATGTGGACTTGCTGGCCAGGGTGGTTCAGTTCAGTCGAGGATTGAGAGGCATGGTCGATCTGTTTGGATTGCAGATTGCAAGGATGCATGCTGACGCTTGATCGGAAACGAATAGCTCCGTCTTGTGGTTGTTGTTGGGGCTGGATGTGGATGAGACTGGGAAAGCGAATGGCAGGATCACCGGCGATGCGGGTGAGATGGATGGCGACGATTGTCAACATGCCCAGATGCCATCGTCAAGCACCAGCACCCCGGCTTCCACAAGCCAGGATCGAGAGATGGCAGTCGAGGGACGGCTTGGCTCTATCCTCCACCCTGCATCGGGCCAATGCGCTGATATCTGGCAGCGTCGACCAGGGTCCTGCTTGGATGTCTCGCGTTCACAGTGTCTGCTTGGATGGTCCGTGCTGCTGGTGCCTCTGGAAGATTCGGAATCAAGATCAGGACCAGGATCAGGAACATACCTACTTGAAGATGCACATCGAGCGAGTCTGTGCCGGCCTGTCTGGCGCGAGTCAAAGCCGGTCGTCGGGAAGGGTGGTCTTGATGGTGCTCCAGCCGGACGGCATGTCGGTGCCATCGACGACACTCGGATCCCAGTCCGCCATGGCCATGCTCATCAGCGAGCCCAGGTCGACTGCTGACCCGGCAGCGGCCACGTCAAAGACGCTCGGGTGTTCAGAGTAGCAGAGACCGGTGGGTTTATTACTCGGACCAGTCTCTCTGTTAGTCTGCATCAGAATGGTGCTGTCATGGCTGGCTGGGACGACGGCGCTGTCGGCTCCATGTCCGTTCACTTTGTCCGGGATACGATCAACGAGCCCAGAGGAAACTGGAGTCTGCAGCCCTTGCGGCAGATTGATGGCTGGCATCTGGCCGACCAGGTTGGTGTCGACGTTGGCAGCGTCTTTGAGACTTGGTTGTTGAATGCTGTCCTGACGAGAGCCGATATCGTCCGTCGCATCCGTGGTACTTCCCATACCAGCTGCCACGGCCGTCTTGGCTGCTGGAGCACCAGGGATCGTCGACAGAGAGTGTCTCGATGAATCAGGGGTGCTTCTTGGGTCGATATGGATCTGGTCGTCGCAACCGCCGAGTACTTCACCGACCTCCATGCTGGATGCATCTCCAGCAAAAGTGCTTCCGAGAACCGATCCAGTGCCGATGTGGGAGCTGCTGTAGTTGCTCAGGCGGACAGCACCTGGCATCTTGTTCCAGCTCCTGCTCGGACCGACTTGGTTGGTGCCTGTGGTCGCATTGGACAGAATTGGTGACGATTTGAGATGATGTGGTGCTTGTGCAGCGAGTGGGTTGGCATTCGACGGCGTTGATACACCCATTGGGATCAATGGTGTCAACACTCGCACTGGAGTCGATGACGATATGCTGGAGATACCAGGCTTGGACACATGATCGGAGGCAAGAGGCGGCACCAGAAAGCCTCCATGGCCAGCGAGCCTGGTTGCAGTAGTATCGATAGCTGCCGAGAGCCGACTGGAGCCTGTGGCTCTGGTGGTGTTGCTGAGATGCTGGAACAGGGCCAGGTGATTTGGTGGATATGCCTCGGAGAGATCATGACCAAACCCTGGCGGATCGCTTGGAAACGAGCCAGGAAGCCAGTGGTGCATTTGATCAAACGAATGGACTGCCTTGAAGAAGAATCCGTTGGCTTGATCGCCAGCACAGACAGATCCGGCGTTGAGAAGGCTGTTGCTGTTGATACCAGGGTCGTGGATGGACTGACGAGGCTGCGACTGATACGGATGTAGCTGATGCTGAGCGGGATGCGAGTGGCGCTGAATATGCTGCGATTGATGCTGAGTATGCTGAGTATGCTGCAATGGTGTTTGGCCCTCGATGGAGTGAATGGGGAGCGAGCGGCGGCGATAGGGATGAGGATGGAGTCGGGAGTGGCGAGTGATCGACTCGACAGCTACAGGGTCGGGTGCTGCAGTCGGAGCCATCAGCGACGATGCCGGCCAGGCAAGCGAGTCGTGGACAGAGTGTGGATGAGAAGCTGTCGGAAATGGTCCAGCAGCAGTGGGACATTGTCCAAGAGTCGATGCCGGGATCGAGAATGGATTCATCGAGATGTCTCCGTGGCGAGCAGCCATTGTCGTCGAGAATAGTGGCATCGTCCCTGGTGATGAGACTCCATGAGCAGGGAGCCTCGACGGCCGACCAAGCACCAGTGTCTCTCCCAGCGGCGACACATGCTGGTTGCTGTCTGGTGCCGAAAGAACAGCACCGATCGTGGGTAGAGTGGAATGACCAGGGAGAAGCCAGACGAACTCATCCAGATGGCCGCGAGGATGTGCATCAGACACGCCGACGGCCGATCCTGCAAGCGGCATTTGCAGACCGGCGGCATCGTGGCATCCAGATGGAGGCAATTCAGCGGCAACAGAAGCAGCAATGTCCAGGATATGTGCAGCGGGCCGTGGTCGAGATGCTGTTGGCGACAGAGTGGGGCGAGCATGAGCGGAAGAGGCAGCGCCGATGCCAGGCTCGTCGGCCGACGTCATTGCGAGCCCGCCAGGCCATAGCGGCGTTCTTGTGCCAGGACTGACACTTGCACCTGCATCTCCGCCATTTGTCGGCGGGCATGGAGACCGATGTGCATTCTCAATGGTCGCTCTGATCAGGCGAGCATATGTCTCGCCACGGTGGTGTGCTTGATCGAGATAATCGAGGATGGAGTCCAGAACCGAGAGGGCCAGATTCCTGTCGGACGAGTGGCCCAGTGTGTCCAAGTACACCGTAGCGGCGGTCATGACAAAGTAGGACATGCCCGGGAGGAGCAGGGAGGATGGGCCGGAAGGCATGTTCTCCTGGAGTGTGCGATCAGAATCAAGCAGACCCGACCCGAACGACGCTGATGTCGATCCGATGCCGACGCAGGAGAGAATGTACTTTGCGCTCTCGAGGGCCCTTGTGTGGTTGACGGAGACACTTGCCCGAGTGCTTGGATGCGTCTCATTCGACGAGAGAGTGCTGCTTCCCGTGGTCTGGTCGCCGATGGCATCGACCGAGGATCGGCTTGCCGAGTTCGCATGCGTTTCCACGGACTCGGCACGCTCTTCCGACGAGGCGCTTGTTGGGGTCGCAAGACGGTTCTCCAAGAGATCGCCAGCATCGAGTTCAAGAGAGCGACGATCTGCTACCGACGAATGGATGATGGCGGTCGCAGTGGGTCTGTTGTGGAGTGATGCCGGTGCTTTGCATGTGTCGGGCTCGCCAGCGACCGGGCTCGATCCCGACACCGTCTGGGGCAGAGGGCTGCTTCTGCTCTCGAGCATGCCACCCTTTGCTGCTTCTCCACGGCCGCTATGATGTCGTGGATGTGGATGTGGATGTGGATGAACCAGGAGCCCTGGATCGGCGTTGGTCTGCTTTGGGTGTGAGCTGAGCGGTGTTGTGTCGCTGTTGGTCCTGTGCAATGGCTGGCCGTGGGAGCGACCCGCGAGGGCCGTCGAGGCGAGGCGCTGGGCAATGATGTTGAGGGAGTGAAAATACGAGTGCAGGTGGTGATGGAGGCCGAGGGCACCTTTGGGCGATTGCTGGTGCTCGGGCGAGAGACTGCTCCACCACTGGCGCAGACCGACAATGACCTCGGCGGCACCCATCTGCCGCTGGTGGCTCGTCAGCACCGGGGACACCATCAAGGACGAGAGCCTGCCACTGATGTGGGCGAGGTGGACGTATATGCACATGTCCTCGTAGAGCGAGTCGAATCCATCGAGCAGGAACGACGAGTCCCAGCCTGGTGCGGGCGCCGATGGTCAGATGTGCGGGTCCGGGATCAGGACAGGGTTGGATGGCCGATGCACCGGCACGGTGTTGCAGCGACGGTGGTTGGCGAGCGGAGCCATCGAGTCATCCAGAGTGTTGTCGCCGAGTTGCACCGTTGAGCGAGGCGATGGAGGAGACAGGATCAGCGGGATGGATCAAGGGGAGCAAAGGCATCGGCACGACCGAGACGCCTGCCCGCCTGCACCAGCAGAATGCATCTCGGACCAGCGTGCGCCACACCCCATCCGTGCCTGCATCTGTGCGGGAGCGATGCAGCAACGGGGAGCCAGGGCCCTGGGCAGCAGCAGCACCGCCAGCCCGCCCTGGCCGGCATCCTGGCTCATGTTCGCAGCGACAGCCAGGGCCGTGTGGCGTGGCGCATGCGCCTCACGGGGTGGTGTCACAACGCGACGATCCCTTGAGGCGCTGCGTTTCAGGGGGAATGGTGCAGGGGAATGCTGCCACAGAGACCCAAGCGACGGCGACGAGGCAGGATGGGGGCTCTGTGGTTGCTCGCAGACTAGATGGCGCTCGGTGTCGGGCGGCTGCGTCCTTACCATCGTCGGGAATGGCCGGGCATCGCCCAGCCATCAGAGCTCCGAGACGATCAAACAGAATCAGGGCGAGAAGCGTCATCCGGCGATATCGCAGCTCCGAGGACACACGGCTTGTCGTTCCAGATCGTGCCATGGGAATGGATAGTGACTGGCATTCTGGGTCGGGGCGTGCAGACTGCGAAGAGGCGGATGCCGTGGGTGCTTGTGGCAGTGGGGTCTCGGATGGGTGACTCAGGGCCGATCCTGTGTGGTGCGGACCCGGAGCAGTCCAACTGCCGTGGCTGTCGAGACTGAGATGCAGCCCGAGATCCTGGGCCATGTTCCAGGCGAGCCCTGCATGATGGGGATCGAGTCACTCCCATGAACAGCGAGGCATCGCGAGCCAGGATCCAATGATCAGCAGTGTGTGTTACCTGTGTAGTAGGTGTGGCCGGTGCTGGCGCCGGATCCAGTCGACAGACTCGTTCCACAGATGATGACCACGGCTTGCAAGACTTGCAGACACGGGTGGTCGTGGAGTCGCTGGGTGTAGATGCGGCACTGGTCGGCCAAGGCTTTCCGGGTGTGGGCGGGGTCCGAGAGGCCGAGGGATGCGCTGAGACGGTCGTCGTGAGCGACCGCCAGACACATGGACCAGACGAGGAACAGGAAGGGCTTGAGTGTGCGTGTGGATTGGAGATGCAAGAGAGTGGCGAGTCGTCAGTGTCTGCTCGGGAATCGAGGCGCATGGCGAGGCAGATGGAGACATGGGTGGGCTTGTGGGAGAGGCAGTCGAGGACGTTGCGGCTGTCGATTGGCTCCCGACCGATCACCGAGACAGCGACGCCATCCAGATCCACAATGCCATCCTGATTCGTTCCACAGCATCGATGCCGTGCTCTGGTCGTCCTCTGGATCGCCTTGCTGTTCAGAGCGGCCGCCGTTGCCTCCATATGGCCAGATGTGTGCTCGGTGTCATCGACGACTTCTGCATCGCGACCATGCACAGCATCCGGCGGGCATCGATCAGAGCGACTTGCTACTGTCTGGCTCGCCAATCACACACCTATCTCCACGACCTCCGTCTCCGTCTCCTCCTGCGAATCGTCGTCCAAACCACCCGCTGTCGCCCTGTCCAGAATCGCCTGTACCTCGGAGTAGCGTTCCCTGGCCAGCTCGGCGCGGAACGCAGCCGGGTCGACAAAGTCCATTGTCAGTCCGAGGTGCTCAAAGAACATCCCAGTGATCTGCCCGGTGGCATTTAGTGGGAATGGAAGGACCTCGGATGTCGGTGCCTCGGGCTTGCCCGTCGGACGGCATGCGATGTCAGAGTCAATGTCGATGGCTCCTCGTGCAGACCGAGGAACGCTGACGACGAGGGTGGCTCCGCCCATGGCAGTTGCCCCCATGAGCACTGCCGAGTTGCTGGTCGTGCTCTTGACTGTGCGAGCGAGCGGTGAGTCCACCGGCATCGATTGGATAGTTGTCGGTGTGGATCGGGTCAGGCAGGTCCGATGCCAGATCGACGAGCACGATTCCGGGTGGCAGCCAGGGGCGGTATCCGATCAGCACGTTGGAGTGCCGCCCAATGATGCCGAGCGTGATGGATCAACGGCGAGGCGGCATTGGTGGTCGGAGCGGGCCAGGACAAAAGCAAGTCGGGTGAGTGGTCGGCTCCAGCGATCACGGCTTCCTGGTCGTCATGGCAACTCGCGGTGCACATCAGGCAGCCGGCGCCACACCCACTCCCACCAGTATTCATTCTGCCACAGCAAGCCGATGTCGATGCCGATGCTGATGCTGATGCTGATCTGCCCCAGAGGCCGATGTCGTCCGTGCAGCGCAGGCTTGGGCCATCCGCCGCAGCACCATCTGCAGCATCAGCAGTCGGTCACATACCCCAGTAAATGCCGAGGGTGTTTTGGCCCTGCATCGGTTGAGGATTCCGTTGCGAAGACGGCGGGTGGTTAGTTTTACATCCTCTGCTTTGTCCTTGGTCGAGCCAAGCGAGTGCGATCGGCATGGAGGCGCACCATGGCCAAACGGCGTCGATCGATCGGGAGCAGCCACGGCGTCCTGTGCGAGCCAATCTGCCAAGGCTGCATCAAAGACTCGGATCGAAGGGCTTTGATATCCGGCAAATTGGAGGCCGTCGCGCTGATCCACGAGTTGGACGAGTCTCCTGCAGCTGGGTGATGGCGAGTCTTCTGCGGTCCGCGTTTCCTCGGAGGAGTGTAGTAGGCTGGAGAGCAAGCAGGCATGCGGATCAGCGGGGACGCAGGCCAGCATGGAGATGTGCACAGTATGAGGAAGATGTCTGGCTGGTGCCTGCAACTCGATGCAGCTGCACGTCGTGAGCAGTGATTGCGAGGGCCCAGAGCCAGACACCTGGGTTGACGTCGTCGCATCGCGATCGATGGGATGGAGTGAGGCTGCTCGCCTGCTCGATACTCACTGCAGAGGATTCCGCTTGCCCGACAGGCTTCGCATGGGTATTCGCCGATGCACTTGACCCGCTTGATGCGGCAGACTGTGCAGATGCAGATGCAGATGCAGATGCAGGCGTGTGGTTGTGAGCGGCGACTCGCGGCTAATCTGGGCGTTTGGCAGTCGACGGACATATCGGCAACGGGGCCGGGAGCGATCTGGGGGCAGATGGGATCGGCACATACCATCACACGCCCGCTTGGTTTTCGGGGTGGGGGCGGGCTTGGGAGGACCCGGTGGGTCCATGCTGGATCCGGTCTGGAGGGCAGCAAGATGGAAGAGGAGGGCTCTGGGACGAGGCCTGAGGGCGAGTCTCGCCAGCGCTGCGAAACGCGAGGATTTGCTCAGAAATGCAGGTGTCGGAAGCGGCCTGCACCGTAGCCAGTTTTGCGGTACACCCGCCCAGCCAGCCAGCCAGCCAGCAATCAGCCTGGCAGCCCAAGACTCACAGTCAGCACACCGCACAACAGCATCGACAGCATCGCAGACGACAGAGAGTCGGCGGGCTTACAGCGCAGCCTCGTTTGCAGGGCAGTTGGCGCGGGATCGGCTGGGGATGGCGATACTCGGTCCAGTTGTCGCTGTGCAGTTACTCCGGTTCAACCGAAGAATGCCCATGGCCGGAGCCAGTCTCTGGCTCACAGGCCCGCTGGCCCGCAGGGAGCGCACCGTGATATATGGCGGCCGCACTCAGACGGCCCAGCACAAACAGCCAAGCGGGTCTGCTATATGCGGCAGATGATCGCTGATTGCCCAAGGCATCGAGTGCTCAGCCCAGCCCAGCAAGAGGCATGCGAGCGAAGCGTTATGCGCCAGCACCGGCTATTCCTGGGCTCAGACGACTGCCTGCTTCAAAGCGGGTAGCCGAGGCACCTGCCGGGCGGAAGGCGCCAACAGTGGCATACAAGGGTCCAGATGCTGGTGCTGTTGTCGCTCGACGACGAGATCGCACGGGTATGTCGGGGAGAGCAGGCACCCGATCGTCAACAAAAGGGGGTGGATGTTGGATCGCTGGGAGGTGCCAGGCATGGATGCAACTGCACCCGACTCAGCCCACAATCCCCGGCGGTGTGATGCACGAGGATGTGGGGGGTGGATGTGCATTTGTGGTGTCAGCTGGATTCAGGGGAGGGGTGGAGAGGAGTGGTCGGCAGTGGTCGATAGAGTTGGGCCAATGCCGGTGTAGTTGGTGCTCGCACAGGGCGCTGCTTGGGCTGCTGGTGTGTCCTGGGTGTTGATGTTTGTGTTGGCCGCGAGACAGCAACGTGCTGGCGGGGGCTTGGGTTGATGTGGCCAGAGTTGGACGACAGGGGTTGTGGCCGCCAGGGTTTGTGTTGTCGAGATTGTGGCTGTCAGGTGGCCGCTGTCAGGGGGTGATGCATCTCGGTCACCAGCACCAATGATGTGGCTGGTGTGGTGCTGGGGAATAGCTGGTCAGAGGGGTTGCTGGTCTCGAGCTGGATCGAGAATGTGGACTGGGTGTGGATGGAGAGACAGTCGGGGTGTCCAGATGGAGTGAAGGGAGTCAGTGCGATCCAGGGTGCAGCTAACTGGCAGGGACGAGTGCTGGTGTCGAGCGGGATGCAAGAACAGGTCGTGGTAGCTTCGTTGAGTACAGATGTTATGCTGATGTTGTGCTGGTGTTGTACATGAGTGGACCAGGCTCCAAGACGATCCAATGCGAGACACCCGCTGGATCGAGCATAGATTCGGCGCATCTCGT
>NW_026516621.1:0-9741 GCF_025602895.1 Polychytrium aggregatum
AGCGGCGGCGGGAGCTTGCAGGTCCTGGATCTGACGATGGAGAGCAGCGTTCTGGGTCATGAGGGCGTTCATACGCTCCTCCATGCGCGCCAGATACGCATTGAGATCTGCAGGGGGTGCAGCAGGCTCAGCCATCGGATCGAGTAGGGAAAGAGAGGCGAAAGAAGAAGAAAGGCCGGAAAGCCAAGAGGGAGCGTTCAAAATGATGTTAGAGTCCAAAGGGGACTCAACGGCAAAGGAAGAAGTGAGCTCGAAGTGAGCTCAGGGAAAACAAGGGTAAAGTCCGAAGTGGACTCGGAGAGGGAGCGAGGGAAGCAAAGATCCGTTCAAGATAAGACTTGTCTCGAAATGAGACGTGAGGAACACTCAGAGAATAAAGTAGAAGGCACTTTATTTAGTCCTATTTTGAACGCTGAGGTTCGACTACACATCGCGGGGGTCAGGCTATTTATAGACAAGTCCGGACTTGGCAGCGAAGGGCGGCCAAGGGAGGGAAAAGTGGGCGATCGAGCAGGGCGAAGGGGGCGATGCACGAACGAGGGCCGAGAAGGACCACCGAGACAGGCAGAGAACCAAAGCGAGAGAGGCGCAAGCAAAAGCGAAGCACCTGGCAGGAGAAACGTGCAAAGGCGAAGCAATGTGACTCAACATCCAAGAAGCGGATTGGTCAAGTATAAGGTTGGGGCAAATGCGTGCGAGATGAACAAGAGATCGGGGCGGTCAGGCAGGTCATGAGTCACCGGTGGGGGGACACATGACCGGCAGCCGAATTGCAACCAATCGCAGCAAAGCGCGTGTACAAACAAACCGGCGCGTGCGAAGAAGACAAAGGAAGCGGAGCAGCGCGGGAAAACGGAAGTGCGGAAGGAGCGGAAAAGACAGGCAAAGGGCGGAAAATCGGAGGGGAACTGCAAGGCTACACACAAACAAACAGAAAGGCAAAAGAACAGCCAAGTGTGCATTCAAAGTGGAGAACAAGCAGAAGCTATCCCTAACAGCCGCCGTCACTGGGCAGTCATGACCGAGAAGATCTATGAAGAGCGTCGCTCCTCCCATGAGCTGGCTGTGCATAACAACAGCTCCAGAGACGTTGACAAGTTCCGCCATCTTCTGAACACCAATCCTTCGCTCCTCGGATGTGCCAACTGTGTCCTCGAGTTCCGTGAGAATGTTGATCCGGTCACGAAGAAACGACTCGGTAGCTTCAAGGTGAAGGCCCGTGCAGGCCGCCCGGAAGACTATGTGTCGTCGTCGACGCACCACGTCTACCTCAAGTACGAGAAATACCCCATCGAGCTTCGCGAGGCCATGGAGTCCTTCATCAACCAAATCTTGCCCATCGAGCATCAGCGCAAGTACATTATGCACCGCTTTGCCTCGTGCTTGAAGGGTGTCTTGAGCGAGCAAGTCTTTACGCTTCTCCAGGGCAAAGGCTCCAACGGCAAGTCCAGTCTGATCCGATTCCTTCGCCGCGCTACCGGGGATTACTTCAAAACCTGCAGCGTTTCCCTGTTTACGGAGAAGAGGGGGGATCCGTCAAGACCGTCGCCCGATCTCCTGCGCCTGATCGGTTCGCGCATTGTCGTTTGTCAGGAGCCCAACCGAGACGATACTTTGCTCCTAGGAACGCTCAAGTCCGTCACCGGTGGTGACATCATGACCGGTCGCCAGCTCTTTGTCAATGACGAAGTCGAATTCCTACTTGCCTGCGGCTTCTTCATGATGTGCAATGACATTCCCAAGATCGATGCGAGCACACAGGACGAAGGAACGTGGAGACGGCTGATTATTGAAAAGTTCAGCAGCACCTTTATCCCTCCAAACCACCCGACACGCATCCCCGATCCCGACAACTATGTCTTTGCCGGCCGCAGCGATGTCGACGAATCCATCATCTCCTGGGCGCCCATGTTCCTGAGTTACCTGGTCGAGCAGCTCAAGCGCCCGCCTCCTCCTTTGCCGCAAGAGTTCCAGAAGACGGTCGACGACATCCGATGCCAGAACGACACTGTGGCCCAATTCATCCAAGAGTGCGTTAACAAGCAGGCAACCCGAGACCATAGCCCCGATCGCATCGCATTCCACCGCAACGACGTCTGGAACAAGTACTCGAGCTTTATGCGCAATCGCAACATCAGAATCAACAGCACCGGGCAGGCCTTTAGCAAGTTCTTTGCCAAATTCGAGGAGCAGCTGGGAATCCAGGGACGAGACCATGAGGGAGCCTTCGTCTATGACTTGGTCGTTACCGCGGCGGTCTGGGACTCGCTCTAGTGTGTGTATGTGTTTTCAGTAATTTCAGTGCCAATGTTAAAGCTACTGTGTTTTTAAACACAGACAATAGCCAATAAAAAAGTAGTACAAAAGACACGCTCGTTTCCATATCCAGCGCGGGTCGACGCGGCTCGCGGGAACGCCTTTTCTTTTTTGACGCGTACAGTGTTCTGTGACAACTGGGTAGCTTTATTGGAATCGACCGAGCTGCCAGGCCATCTTGCTGCGCGTTTGGGGCAGTACCACAGGGATCTCCACTGCCGATCTCGCGAGAGCGTCCTCATTGGGTGTTCTCGGTGTGGCCTCGTCCTCGCCAGGATAGACCGTCGCCTCGGTCAACCGCGAGGTTGTAAGTTCGAACCCACCTTGTGTTTTGGGACGATGATTGATCGGATGTGTCCTGGGTGGGCAGGGTACAGTCAAACCAGAAAGAAACGGGACAGTCACTTCCTGGCATCAGCGACACAGGTCTGCTGATCCGTAGACCCCAGTGGGCAGGTCGTGCGATTGTTTCCCGTCCTGGTTGGCAATCACTTTGTTTTGGGTGGGTCCGGAAGCACAGTCTTGAATACATTCGGTCGATCTCCTGTGGCGATGATCGACTGGCATACCGAGATCATGTTCCTGGCTGCATTGATGTCTCGATCCCACAGCGTATGGCAGCTTGCACAGCTCCGTACATAATGTGGCTTCTCGACATCAAGATACTCGGGTGACTCAAGTCGCTTGAATTCCCGACAGTGTGAGCACACCTGGGATGTGTTGAACTCGTTCACCGAGTACACATGGATCTTGGAGACGGATCGGTTTGGTGGTCGTCTCTGGTGGTGGTGGAACTGCTCAAAGTACTTGGCAAACCTGAGTCTCCTGGGACTGGAGGCATATCCCTTCCCCTGTTTCCAGGAGGCATTCCCAAAGGCAATCACCACTTCGGTCTCCCTTGGTGCCTGGTCGATGACTTGCTTGCACATCTCGTGGACAGTGCGCTGTCGCTTGCTGTGGAGATCGAGTCGCTTGAATCGCCGTCGCCGGGTCAGGCTGAAGTACAGCTGTTTCTCCAGCATGTCTCCATCGAACACATGGCGAATGTATTGCAGGAAGGAAGCCAACCCGGGGATCTTGGGACTTGGTGTGGTGCTCATCCAGTCCTGCAGACCAAGGATCTTGTGGGTGCTCTGGATCCACTTGGTCGCCTGACTGGTGCCAGTTCGATGCTGGTACTCCTTGTTGGAGAACGACACGATCTTCTCGTTGGCGCGCTGTGCCTTGGTCACCTTGACACCGTCTTGCTCCTGGATGGATGGTTGACCGGGTGCTCGATTGACAGCGGTGAAGATCGATCCCACTCCAGGGTCGATCCCGATCCATGTGGTCCGAGAGTCGTCAATGGGACCGACCCTGGTCTGGATCTTCTGCTCGGGAGTGAGTGTGTTCACCTTGGTCTTGGGTACCGGCTTGGCATCGGGGCCCTTCTTCTCCAGGATCTTATATCTGAGTGTGGTGATCGAGCACCCGACCCCATCGGTGCTGATCTCGCAACCAAAGAGCTGCTTCCCCTCTTTCCTGGCACCAAAGAGTCTCGACTCCAGCTTGAAGGTCCTTCGCCAGAAGATCTCTTGTTTTGTGGTGCCATTGACCTTGGTCTTCAGGTCGTTCCACTTGAAACCAGTACCCTTCTGGGAACCAAGGAACTCCCACAATGCTTTGGTGTCGAGCTTGACATACTTGGCTCTGGCATCGCAGAGCGGGACCAAGGTGCACTGTGCTCGAGGGACGTTGTGTCGTTTCCTGGTCTGAGCAAGTCGGTCGGTCAATCGCTTGATTCGCTTCGTGTTGACGGTGACCTGCTTCTCCACCTCCTCGTGCCGTTTGTGGAGTGCGTTGTATTGATCCGACTGCCTTCGTTCGATAGCGCGACACATCTCCTCATTCAGTCGTCCACACTCTCCTTTCAGATCATCGGTATCCCTCACGAGCCTGGGGATGATTCTGTTTCGAATGGTCGCCACGAACAGTGTCTCCTTTCGGTGGGTCAGCCGAGAGACTTCACTGGCCAATACTGGTACGACTTTGTACAGGTCCTGTTGGCTTTTGTAGCGAAAGATGTAGAGCTGGTCGGCATGGTGGGCGAAGGATTTCCTCAGATCACCGAGGAGTGTATCGGAGAGGGGATTCTCCATCAGCTTCATACACTCATCGACGTGTGTATGTCGCTTGACATCCTTGGGAGCAATCAGGGCCAGATTGCAGAATCGGCGTAGAAGGGACCAATATCGATCGAGAATGTGTGTCTCGCAGTTGACTGCATAGGTCTTGACAGCCAATGTGAGGATCTGTGACCCAGTGCCCTTTGGGAGGATTACAGGAGGTAGGGCACACGATCCACTCCATGTACTTCGATACAGCTCATAGGTGTCGAGGAGGTGCTTGTCTTCTTGGATCGTGCCATTCTTGACATCTGTAGCTCCGGTATGCACCATGTTGAAACACTTTCGAACGAACGAAGGGTCACTCGACGACACAGTGGGGATGGTGATGCCCTCGTCCAAGCATCGCCTGAGATGCAGCTCCAGGAGCCGAGATGCTTCGTACTGCACGTGTGTCATGGCCCGGACAGTCTCCTCGATCTTGTCGTGCAAGGCGCCGTTCTTGATGATGGCGTCAAGAGTGCACTTGATGATCGAGTACTCGGCCTTGGCATACTCGTTTGGACCACAGTCGGGCTCGGTAGAGCTCCAGAGGGGGTTCTTTTTTGAACACAACGAGCTGCTGCTTCTGGCATGACCCTCTTCCCCACATGTGGTACATACAGGGACTTTTGGTGCAGGCATCTCGACCACGAGGGCCGGAACGGCGATGTCTTCACTGGACTCGTCTGGAGGGGGTGCTTGGCAAACGGCGCCAAAGGCAGACGCCGAGTCAGAAGGGGGGCCCAACTCGGTTCGGGCCTTGCATTTCTTGGTGAATGGCTTGACGTGGTTGGTCAATCCACAGGCACGACATGATTTGATGACGGGTTTCTTGTCAGCAGGTGCGTCACTGGGTTGTCCAGGATCTGGATTTGGGTCAGGCGGGGATTTTTTCTTGCGGGGAGCCATCTGTCGCGATTTCGACACCCCGTTGATTCTACCCATAGGCAAGAAAAAACCAAGGGTGAATTTGACGCACTTTCCGATGGTATGATTCACGCCCAGAAACACATCGCGCGCTCAATCAGCCGTGGGAAGACATCTGGAAGCACCCTCCGCACGGCGGACTCGAACAGGGTCACCATCCCGACTCTGAACCCCTCGGACGCATTCAGCGCTGCTGCCTTCCTGTACTGATGCTTCACAATCCCAAAGAAATTCTCGATGGGATTGAAGTCGGGCGAGGCAGGTGGGGTGAAGATCACTGACCATCCTCGGCGCTCGATGCAGTCCAGGACAGGCATTGTCTTGTGCATGCTGACATTGTCCATCACAATCACAGAGTCGTCTGGGAAGCTCGCTCGCTCAAAGAACTCGACCATCGAGTGTGTCTTGAATGATGTGGGGATGTACATGCGATGCAGCACACCAGAGTGGTTGATGGCAAATGCAGCCGAGACAGACTTGTGTTTCATGTGATTGCGCTGGCGAAGCGGAGCACCCTTCGGTGAGTATCCGTAGAGAGAGAAAATGGATCTCCTGATCCCTGTCTCGTCGACAAAAACGAATCGCCGCGGGTCGATGGAGCGGACCCGGTCCCTGAACTGTGCCACTCGCTCATCCAGTCGCTTGGACTTGTAGAGGTGTGTTGCCCTCTTGTGTGAGAGACCTGCTCGGTGGATGGCAGTGTGGCAGAGCGAGAGTGAAACTTTCCTCTGGAGGATGGACTCGAGCTTGCATCGCAGCACAGGACCAGTCTGGAACGGGTCCTGTTCAATCAGGGTGCGAATGACTGGACATGCCTGCTCGAAGAAAGTGGATCTGCGAGCTGGGACCCGGGATGGGTCATCCAGCTTGCATCCTCGGTGCCATCGATGGATGGTGCTCTTGGATACACTGAATATGGAGGCGACCTTACGCAGGCTATGGATGAGATCGTAGCATCGCAATGCGGCGGTGCGAAAGTCGGATGTGTGGCGAATGGTCATGGCCAGCGCGCGATAACATTGGGTAACAAAATATTCGATCAATGGTCAAAACCTGGGTGTCCCGTTTTTTATTGGATTGGCTGTAAATCAGACGATGTGTTCATCCGAGCACAGGGGGCAAACTCGGAGGGGCCAGGCCACAGAGGCGGGTCTGCAAAACGCAGACCACACCCCACTTCTCGTCGAGCCTCAGAGGCTCTTGAGAAGAATGTTGCGTGCTCCATTCACGTCTCGATCGATGACGGTGGAGCACTGGTTGCAGTTGAATGTCTTGGCTGCCCCAAGGTCTCTCTTGATGAACCCGCAGTGGGTGCAGGTCTTGCTGGTGTACTCTTCACCGACCACCCTGACAATGGTGCCATACTCCTGTGCCTTGCATTGCACTCTGTCCACGAATCGACAGTGGGACAGCTGGACCATGCGCTCTCGGTTGCGCTTGCTGATGTGTCGGAAGCCATGGCTGTTGAGTCTTGGGATCAAGATGATGTCGTGTTTGGAGCTGAGGGTCAGTGGTCATCACGTGACTGGATGGGTATATGGACAAGGGGCGCGCTTTTTCGGACAAGGTGGTGTATAGCCTACACTGTCGGAGGCAGGAATTGTAAACACGAGGTCCTCGGTTCGATTCTGGTAATGCGCGGCGCCCCGACCCCCACTCAACCGAGCCGGGGGTATGCCATAATGGTGGGCCATTGAGCTACACGTCGTCACGCACAGCCTAAAGAAACAATATCACACAAACCCGTTGAGCCGTCCCGCGGGTGGACCAGGTGTCCCCATAGGGGGAGGATGCCTGCCGTGATAGTTGTTTTGCTCCAATTTCCGTTTCATTTTACAGGCGATCCAATAAAAAACGGACACCCAGGTTTTGACCATTGATCGAATATTTTGTTACCCAAAACCATCGCGCGCTGACCATGACCATTCGCCACACATCCGACTTTCGCACCGCCGCATTGCGATGCTACGCCCTCATCCATAGCCTGCGTAAGGTCGCCTCCATATTCAGTGTATCCAAGAGCACCATCCATCGATGGCACCGAGGATGCAAGCTGGATGACCCATCCCGGGTCCCAGCTCGCAGATCCACTTTCTTCGAGCAGGCATGTCCAGTCATTCGCACCCTGATTGAACAGGACCCGTTCCAGACTGGTCCTGTGCTGTGGTGCAAGCTCGAGTCCATCCTCCAGAGGAAAGTTTCACTCTCACTCTACCACAAGGAATATGTTCTCAGTATGTCAGTCGATCATCGCCATAGGAGAACGTCCGAGTGTATTCAAGACTTTGCTTCCGGACCCACCCAAAACAAAGAGATTGCCAACCAGGACGGGAAACAATCGCACGACCTGTCCACTGGGGTCTACGGATCAGCAGACCTGTGTCGCTGATGCCAGAAAGTGACTGTCCCGTTTCTTTCTGGTTTGACTGTATTGTTGAATTGGAAAAATTACACGATTAACATCCACTTTGCAACGGGGGCGACCGAACACGGTTGGGAAACGTACTATCAGCCTCTTTTAAATTCAACCACCGAATCCCATCATAGCGTGTGTGACGGAGCCGCCCCCAATGGGGTTAACCCTGACAGGCCAATACATACATACCCTAAGGTGTGTAGGACCTACCCTCTAGATTGGTACCGTATAAATCCGGGCCAACCCTCGGTCACGTGCTAGGTGAATGCCCAGCGGCTGGGGCGCGGATTCGAACGCAGAACGGATTCTGCGGTTGCACCACGCCCTGCCCACCGAGACACATCGTGTAATATTGTTGGAGACGGCCAAACATCGGTTGATATTGTTCGCCACACATCCGACCTTCGCACCGCCGCATTGCGATGCTACGCCCTCATCCATAGCCTGCGCAAGGATGCCTCCATATTCAGTGTATCCAAGAGCACCATCCATCGATGGCACCGAGGAGGCAAGCTGGATGACCCATCCCGGGTCCCAGCTCGCAGATCCACTTTCTTCGAGCAGGCATGTCCAGTCATTCGCACCCTGATTGAACAGGACCCGTTCCAGACTGGTCCTGTGTTGCGATGCAAGCTCGAGTCCATCCTCCAGAGGAAAGTTTCACTCTCACTCTACCACAAGGAATATGTTCTCAGTATGTCAGTCGATCATCGCCATAGGAGAACGTCCGAGTGTATTCAAGACTTTGCTTGCCAAACCAATGAAACAAAACAATTGCCAACCGAGACGGGAAACGATCACATAGTTTGCACACTGGTCCTATGGATCAGCAGACCCGTGTCGCTGTTGCTAAGGAAAACCGCGATGATTCTTTTGTTTGAGCAGCGCAAATATGGATTGATTTTGTTGGTCTGTTGTGGAGCTCTGTTCTGGGGAGCCCAAGATTTCATCCAGCCTCTTGATACGAAGAGTGATTTCCGCATGTTTGAAGTTGCTCCGATCTACTTGCAATTTGCAGCGGAGCTCTTGGGCAAGAGGTTTGATTTCTTCAAGAAGACTGTGTAAATTCAGCGCAACTACTCTGATCTTATTTATCAACTTCATATCTTTGATCGATGGTATGAAATTTTTGTTATGCAAAACTTCCTCGAGCTTGGTGGGATCGATTCTCTGATAAATGCTGAGTTTAAATATATAAATTGCATATTTAGTTTAGTATCATCGTCACCAAATTGGTCAATGCTTCAACCAACCTAATGTAGAGACATACCTTCGAAAATCGAGATCGTACACTTCGCGTTTTGGACGTGTAGCCGGGGTTTCGACATGGCAATAATTGCGCTCGGCATCCTTCAGAGCGATAATGGCATTACCGATCACCTGTAACCTTCCTCAGATAATCCAGAAGACTGACCGGTACATCGCCAATCAAGTTCAATGACGAAGCGAGGAGAGATGTACTTTGATTCGCCGAGAGCTCGAGACCGTATGTTTTTTGAATACGCTGACCGACGTTGGATTAAGTGACACCATCCACTTTGCACTTTTGATTCCAGCGTCCGATGCTAGTGATATGAAATAACCAGCCATTTTCCATTCTTCAATGGAATGTAAGTAGAGTCCAAGAACATATTGAGCCTCTGGAAAGTTCCAGCCAAATGGGCTGGCCATATGCAGCAGTGTCTTGAACGAAGTCGGCTTCTCGGGGGAAGATGCTGTTGAAAAGGTACGAACGACGTGATCGATAAATTTTCCAAGGCGGGTTTGATCTTTCAACGGGTATACTTCCCCGTTCTTGAACCATGCATCTCTTTGACCCTTCTTTGGTCCGATGAATCTCAAGAGCTTCATAATGAACTGAGCAGAATCAATATAGGCCTTGGGAACTAATTCAGAAATGCATACATCCGTTATTTCACGATACATAAACTATAC